>NW_013668987.1:124685-126043 GCF_000517525.1 Limulus polyphemus
TTTTTTGCATAAAAAAAATGTGTGCACGATTGAAACAAGTAAATGGATATTAAATTTCTCACAAACATTTTACAATTGTAGACGAGATTTTGATGTTTCTAATTGATGTAATATTGGTCTCATTCGACAAATTAATTAGTACTTGGGTATGTATTGGTTATATTAAACTTAAAGGAAGTTGAAGTTAAAACTCAAAGTAAAATAATGAAGAAAAAAAGGGGAGGTAGCATAAAGTTAAACTTCAAAAAGTGCTACATGATAATATTTGTAACCATAATATATGTATATTGTTTAAATTAAACAAATAATACTTTTCAAAATACCGCCGTCTGCCATTATCTTTAAGCAAACTTGACTCCGTGACAGTATTTTACTTTTAAATCTGTTTTAATTAGAAATATAGAAAATATTGGAAAAAACTTAATCACGCAGTATGAATATATTGTTACGACAGCGGAGGTCACGTGACTCTAGTAACACGTCATATTCTCGAAGCTTCGTGAATCCTCGGGATGTTACTAGACTTCGGTATTCTTTTATATATAAGACGGTCAAGACGTGACGGCAACAATGTAATGAATGTGTAATTGAACTGCGGACAGAGAGAGAGAGACATATTGTTGAGTCGAGCACGTGAGGCGTTCGTTGTGAATTATAGCGTGACTGTGAAAATTAAGTGTATTGCAAAGTTGTATTCAGAAAGAATAAACCAGTTTTATTTAAGAAAGTACTTGTGTCGCTAAAGTTTCATCGGAAATAATTTTTACGGAAAATTAACGAACGGAGACGTAACAATATCTATTCTGTTAAACCAGCACTCTCAACCTATATATATTTGTTTTATGTCACTTCATTTCTTTGTTTCATAATATTTGTATATTTTGTTGATCATGTAAACTACTTGTACCTGACGACGACAACCTTAAATGTGTTACACTTGCTGTATAAAATTTGTTTAATGAATATTTAAATCATTAATGTATTTTATTAAATGTTTATGAAAAAAAATTAAACTATGGCAAAATGTTAATGTAAAAATTATCTTAAATTATTATGTATATATTAAAATATTGTTCGAAAGGAATGTTCTTAAGTTACAGCACGTTTTTACAGATGAATGAAATTTGTCGCAAAAATAATCATTTTTCAAAGAAATATGAAAGACGTAGAGGGAAAATGTCTTTGTTTATATTTTGTCTATTTTAATTTTATATCTTGAATTTACGATCCCCTTACAAAATTAAATACTTTGCAAGTCCTTAAATTTGAGTAATGTAAATTTGCAAAAGTAATTTTTTTTTTTTTTTTTTTTTTTTACGACAGCGTGTTAAAATCCGTTGTTAACTGTGAAACATTTG
>NW_013668987.1:126877-129718 GCF_000517525.1 Limulus polyphemus
GAAACAGTCTCTGTCTTTAGCCTTTTATTCTTAGTTTTAACCTAAGAAACAGTTTCTGTCTTTAATCGTAGTTTTGATCTGATAATGCTAACAGTAACAAGCGTGTCGAACTTTATTTAATAATATACCTATAACTTCGACTCACAACTGTAAAATAACGGAACTAAGACCTGGTAAACAGTGTATTCGTTTCTCAAGACTACCACTAGGATGGAAAACACTTAACTTTGTGGATGAAAATAAAACTATTCCTTTCATTTCATAAATTTAAAGTCAAGTTCGTTGTGTATTAAAACTTAAAGAAAACAAAATGGAGATTAAATTAGAACATTTCTTTGTTAACTTATATATAAAGTAGTTATTTTGTTTATTAACAAAACTATCGTTATTCTTGTAACTTAATATCATGTTTCTTCTCGAGAAATGACTTAGATCACGAAAATTTCAAATTTTGTTATATTTCTCTAAAGCCAGTACGTTATCGATAATCTGTTACATTACTCTTATACATGTTTTGGACACATATTACAGCGGTTGTCTATCTGGCTGTGTCATACCTTTAGTCGTGTGATTAACTTAATACTTAATTCTCTCTTTATCCTATCGGTCCTGGATTCAATCTGTTAACCTTGGTTTTACCTCTGGCTTTAGCACTGACCCTGGTGCAATTTTTGTAGTGGGTGCGCTGAAAATCAACCTCCCTAAATGATAGGAATCGCGTCAAGTCAGGGGGGTGCTTGTGCACCCTCAGCAACCCCACAGTTCCCGCGCTCTTAACCTTTAGTCTTATGTTTAATCTAACACTTAATTATGGCTTTATCTTAATTATCCTGATTACCTTAATAATTAATTCTGACTTAATCCTAACTGTTAGTTTTAGGTTTTAGTTTTAACCTAATGCTTAATTCTGGTTTTTACCGTTACCTTTAGTACTGTGTTTAATTTAATAATTCATTCTAACTTTATTCTGGGTTTAATCTAATACCTAATTATGGTTTTACCTTACTGTTACCCTCCTGTAATTAGCCCCAGGATTAAGTTGTTTTTCTTTTAGTCTCTCTCTTTAGCCTAACACTTCTAGTTAAATTCCATCTGTATCCAACATTTAACTCTGACAAATAACTGTCATCTTTACATACCATCATCGTATCGGTTTTTCTTTTATTTAAATAAAACATTTAATACTTAACTCCGTTTTAGGGATTTATAATGTAATATCCTATATTCTGTAAGTGAACTGTAAACTGTTGTATTACAGGTGACGATGGGAGATAAGGAGGCAGCTGAAAGAGCTGTGTCGGATGCTAACCCTATCATTGACGGAAGGAAAGCCAATGTAAATCTTGCATACCTAGGGGCTAGGCCTCGAACTAGCACAGCAAGTGGTAAGAAAACATTGTCCAGATCTTACAAGTATCGATCACCTTTATAGAAAATATTATCATTCATTAATTTCCTCCGTTCTGTCCTCGTAAGGCCTAGAAAGAGAAACGTTTTTACAGTGTTACACAGTTGATGATACACCTTATCTAATCAAAAACACCTTAGGTTTAAAAAAAGGTGCGTCCAAAAAAGGATTGAGTGTGTGACTTAAAAGAATGAAATCAAAATTGGTAGCCAAACTGGTAGCTAGACTTATAATATTGATAAGAATTATACAGTAAATATTCATTCATTGGTTAAGCTAGGCCGCATATTTTGTTTTACCCACCATCTTGCCCCAACTTGAACAAAAAACGCGGCCTGGCTAACTAATGAATGAATATTTGCTGTAAAATTTATATCAATGCTATAAGTGTAGCTACAAGTTTGGCCGATAATTTTGATTTCATTCTTTTAACACCAAAGCAGCTACAAAAAATACGTTGTTGTTGCTTTTTTACTATAATTGTTCTGCCGAATTAGCCATAAAGTAAGACGTAGGCCTATTCGAGTTGTCAAACCATTATCGTCTTTCGTTGCCACGATGATGTTATCGGAAAGGTTTTGATTAGAATATGGCAGATAACGGTGTTTGGATGAACAAAGGTATTCCTTAATCTTCTTATTCTTGCACTAAAATCACATTGAGTATCACCACGCATTTCCTACATTCTATATGTACTCAATCACGAAAAAATACAGGTTGGCACACCCTCTTTCCCCTCATTTGGGTTTTGTATTGAAGTTTTACCAATCTCCACACCCTCTTTTCTCACATTTGGGTTTTGTATTGAAGTTTTACCCATCTCTACACCCTCTTTCCTCACATTTGGGTTTTGTATTGAAGTTTTACCCATCTCCCAGGGCCTATTTAAACAAGCTTTTACCAAGTATGATGTTTTTTAAATATTACAGTTTCGGATTTAAACAATTACCTGAGAGTAAAAATAACAGAAGTGGACCCCTTAACCCTGTGGACTCATAGCCTACTCTTCACACGCCTTATGTGCAAAAAAATCCAAGTTGATGGTCCAGGACTGATATGCTCCCCCTGTGAGGTATGGCAAATACTGATAAGCCTCGATGGCAGCGGCATGCATCTTGCGAAGTGTGCGTTCTTTTAAATTGTCTGGTGAAAATAATTCCAGGTCCTTTTCACAGTAAAAATATGAAGCCAGGGGGAGTTTGAGTTGTTATTGCTTTGAGAAAACTAATTTTTTTCTCATTTTTGGAAGACGTGAACTTCCTATACAAGCAAGTTGTAACAGTTTAATTATTTGTTCATCTCTAATATAATAAATATTTGTTTAAGTGAAGTTTAACATAAGTATGGGTGTTAAGAAAATCCAAGTGCCTTGATAAACCAAACAGATCGTTCAGTTATCATGTACTACCATCTTTCCAGTGAGGGGGGGTTAC
>NW_013668987.1:130718-133411 GCF_000517525.1 Limulus polyphemus
CAGTTATCATGTACTACCATCTTCCCAGTGAGGGGGGTTACAATCTACATCTCGTAAGCACAGATCGTTGAGTGATCATGTACTACCATCTTCCTAGTGAGAAGGTTACAATCTACATCTTGTGAGCACACATATTGTAGTATTTTGGAAGTGAACTAACTTTAAAAGTAATCATTCTTTGTTGGGGGGTGCGGGGCTACAAGGAAAGCTAAAGCACATTTTGGTGTAACTTCAGCCCCAGCAAGTCCCCTTTACCGCTGCCCTTGAGAAGGAGGTTAACTTTTATAATGTAGTTCTACACCTACCGTTTTTCGTGGTAACTTTTTTTCTATGTCTTTCACCAGGATGTTTTGTATCTCTAAAGATGAGAGCCACTGGAAGTGTGATCGCGAACTAACATTGACCCAGGCTTTTCAGTAATACGCCACGACGTACAAGGAAATTGGTTGGACGAGCTTGTGGTCAATTCGATACTCGATGACGTCACGTTAAGCTCCAAAAGCTGACGTCAGTAGTAGAAGTAAATTAACCATTCAGTGAACAGAAACGTGTAAGTTGGATGATGTTAGTGTCCTTATTTTTCTTATATCTTAAATACAGATGAATGGGAAAAATACATTTGTTAAGCGATTGTTCACGTTAGAAGATATGTATAAATATGATTGATTTACAGAATGGTGACTAAAGAAGAGGTTACAGTGAAGAGAAACAAAGGTCATGCAGCAGCCACTAGTGGTGATGATGATCATCTACAATCGGAGTATAAGTCTGATGAGGTACACCAGGGACAAGCTCGTGGAATTTTAAATAATAAACAGATATTTTTAAACTAGGAACTAAGAAATCCGTATACATACAACTATATATTACAGAATTGATGAATGACCTAATTAGTTTATAAACACAGATTTACGTTATATAAATATCCTGAGCAGAAGTAAGTAAACATTGTTTGTTTTCTTATTACTTTTTGAGCAATGTTACGCAATGGGTTATCTGCGCTCGGGAATCGAACCCTGGGTTTTTTGTGTTGTAAGTTTGTAAGCTGATTGCTGACTAGGTTATACATAGAAGCGAGATAAATACTTTTTTTTGTTATATTTGGTATTTAAGTATTTTGTTTTCAAGATAGCAAGATAAAGTTATATTTTCACACATTTAGCACGAACAACTTTATTTAAAAGAGAACGAGAAAACGTTTCATTTAACATTTTAAAAATATTCACTCAAACTACGACCCCACCTTTCCCTTATTAGTTGATTTTCATACCCGTATCTCCATAGCCGCACAATACCCCGAGAAAGTTGAAACTTTGCGAAAATGATACAATAAGTCGTTTTGTGTTTGTGTGTGTGGAGAAATAGTTTTATTTTGGTTTAATTATCACCGAAAACTTTAATATATGAATAAAAGGCACTTTTCTTTCTAATCGGACAACAACAAATCAAACTCTGTCATATTATTTGATACACTTAATAGTTTTATATTAAAGTAGGTTTGTTCTTTGTTGGTTGGTAAACATAATGGTTTATTTATGTTCTGCTTGCCACGGGTATCAAAACACGGATTTTTGCGTCGTAAGCCTGCAGACTTACCGCTGATATTCTTTTCTTAATCCTTTTTTAAGTAACACCAACACCAAACAGCTGTTGATTCGACTTAACGATAAAACGTTATTCTTCTAAGTGAACTAAGATATACGTAGATTTAGTTTGTAGTAATTTAAGTTCAACCAATACAGATGTCTTGTAACAGTCGCTGTTCATATAGTTGTATACAGTCGCTGTTCATATAGTTGTATACAGTCGCTGTTCATATAGTTGTATACAGTCGCTGTACATATAGTTGTATACAGTCGCTGTTCATATAGTTGTATACAGTCGCTGTTCATATAGTTGTATCCAGTCACTGTTCATATAGTTGTATACAGTCGCTGTTCATATAGTTGTTACTGTATACAACTATATGAACAGCAAATGTATACAACTAAATGAACAGTAACTGTATACAACTATATGAACAGCGACTGTATACAACTATATGAACAGTAACTGTATACAACTATATGTACAGTAACTATACAACTATGTGAACAGTGATTGTATACAACTATATGAACAATAACTGTATACAACTATGTGAACAGTGACTGTATACAACTATATGTACAGTAACTGTATACAACTATATGAACAGAGACTGTATACAACTATATGTCGCTGTTCATATAGTTGTATACAGTCACTGTTCATATAGTTGTATACATTCACTGTTCATATAGTTGTATACAGTCACTGTTCATGTAGTTGTATACAGTCGCTGTTCATATAGTTGTATACAGTCACTGTTCATATAGTTGTATACAGTCGCTGTACATATAGTTGTATACAGTCGCTGTTCATATAGTTGTATACAGTCGCTGTTCATATAGTTGTATACAGTTACTGTTCATATAGCTGTATACAGTCGCTGTTCATATAGTTGTATACAGTCGCTGTACATATAGTTGTATACAATCACTGTTCATATAGTTGTATACAGTTACTGTCCATATAGTTCTATACAGTCACTGTTCATATAGTTGTGTACAGTCACTGTTCATATAGTTGTATACAGTCGCTGTTCATATAGTTGTATACAGTCGCTGTTCATATAGTTGTATACATTCGCTGTTCATATAGTTGTATACAGT
>NW_013668988.1:0-13296 GCF_000517525.1 Limulus polyphemus
ATTCTGTACTATTTAATTAAGTTATTGTTAATTGTTATTGGTTTATTGTAAGTGGCTATTGTTCGGGATGAACAATACTAAGGAGGGGCAGTGTTGCGTCAGCGAGGTCATGTGACTAGTATCACACCACCTCTTTCTAGAAATATCCTGTTCCTTCAAGAATGCCCTAGCATTTACTAGATATCTGTTAGTCTTGTATATATAAGATGTTCACAACGTGACGGAACAACAGTGCAATGAGTAATTGAATGTATGCGGATAAAATATTGTTGGCCATGTGAGATGTGAGCGTTTGTTATAGAGCGACTGTTGAAATTAAGTGTATTGTAAAGTTTCGTTGGAATGAATTTACGGAAAATTAACTAACGAACGGAGACGTAACACTAGTAAAAGTACAAATAGAATTTTGAGTTGTATTTACAGAAATATTGAATACAAATCTAAAGAGGTTATCATTTCATTGTATAGGTCATCAGTTAGGCCTCATTTCATGTTGGACTTCTTACATTAAGAAGGACATTGAATTGTTAGAAAGGATTCAAAGGAGAGCTACTAGGATGATACTTGAAATGAAAATATTTTCATATGATGACAAGTCAAGATCTTTGAAATTGTTTTATATTGAAATAGTAGTTGCAGTGGCTCTGATTCCGATGTTCATGATTATTAAGGGAACTTGTATTATTGATGCATCATCATTTTTCATATTCAACAGAGTATTAGGACAAGGTGACAAATATAATTGTGGCAGGGTAGGAGTCATCTTCAGCTTATGGTTTACTTTTCTAACAGTAGTTAGCCTTTGGAATGTGTTGCTTTCAGATGTGGTGGATGCAGTAAAGATAAGGAAGTTTAAAGGATGGCTTGATAAGCAGGTAAATGATCAGAGCTGGTTTTGAGGTGTTTTTTTAAATGTATGGGATAGACTCGATGGACCAAAAGGCCTCTTGTTGTCCTCAAATGATATTAAGCAAGGTTTTGTTATGAATAAGCCAAAATAAAAACAACCAAATAAAGCCACTCCTCCCTCACAATTATAAAAAGTCTTGCTTGATTACATGTAGTCAAAAGTTAAACCAAATACCTATTTCAGTCATTCAAATATTTTTATTTAAAAACTTTTTAAAAGACTGAAAGATGTAAGACAGGGATATTACACCAAATTACTATGTCAGTTACCTTATTTTAGGTTTATCATTCATTAATGCAATGTCAAATATTAGTGTTGAACTCTGATATTTTACTTACAAAGTACTTTTACATCTTTCAAATGATTTAGCCATTTAGGAACCTAGAGTACATTTTCTTTTCAAATAAATGTATTTTAACAAGTTACTCTGGCTTGGTTGTTCAATTCAACTTCATATGCACTTAAAGGTATAGATATAATATATAAGATTGTCACGTTTTTATTGATGTACCAACTTTATTACTGCCATAATCCTTAGAGACATACATAGTAATGACTTTGTATAAGTAGCAGCCTAACAACTACAAGAATCAGGATCAGAAGGAGTACCAACACACTGAGGGCCCTAACCATGAATATCTTTGGACCTCCTCATCCACCCTTCAAAAAATACTAATTGTAATATTTCCACAAACCAAAAAAACATCAACACAACACAGAATAATACAGTTGTTTGTTTGAATTTTGCACAAAGCTACATGAAAGCTATCTGTGCTAGCCATCCCTAATTTAGCAGTGTAAGACTAGAGGGAAGGCAGCTATTTATCACTGCCAACTCTTCGGCTACTCTTTTACCAATGAATAGTGGGATTGACCATCACCTTATAATGCCCCCACGGCTGAAAGGGCAAGCATATTTGGCGGGACGAGGATTCAACCCACGACCTGTAGCTTGCGAGTCGAGTTCCCTAACCACCTGGCCTTTTAATACACTTGTTAAAACATCATTTCTATTCATACATTAACACCACTGTGCCAGTATCCTTCTCTCATCATGCACACTGTGTGTACTGTATTTACAGTGCCTTGCAAAAGTATTCACCTCTCTGCAAAGTTTCCATATTTTGTTGCCATCTGAGCTTACAATCATGAAACTTTCAAATGGAACTTTATATTTAGAATCTACACAATCTACTCCAAACTGAGAAAACTTAAAAAACACTGATATTATTGTAAGTAAGTTAGATTTTCAAAGAAAATTAGAATATTCTCAACCCCTTTGTTATAGCAACCCTAAATCAGTTCAGGTTTGAAAGGTCACAAAATGAGTGTAATGGTCTCTGTCTGTGTGTAGTTAAAGTGGTTTAACTTGACTTCAGAATAAATGCATCTTTTCAAACCAAAACCCACAAAGAGATATGACAAACCAATCATGAAAACCAAGGAGCTGTCCATAGTCAGGTATAAAGTGGTAGAGAAGTACAGATCAGGAGAAGGTTACAAGAAAATTTCAAAGTTCCTGATTATCCCTTTTAGTTTTGCAATTATGAGTTCTGAAATAACAAGCTTAGTAAAATGAAAAATAACTTGTGTTAGGATTTCAAAATGTTTATACTATATAAAATTCTTTGCTTGGAATCATTTTTGTAACTTTAGGATTTATATCCAAGCATTTATATATTGCTAACAATATGGAATAATATTTAACTTTTCTGAGCAAGTTGATACTTTTTTTTTTAATTATCCACTTCCAACTAGCCTGGTATTCAGAAAAAACAAAACATAAATGCATATACAACTAATGTATAATAAAAATGATACATCATATAATTTGTTTGTTTGTCCACCATGGTATCTAAATCCAATTTTTAGCATTATAAGCTTTCAGTCTCTAAAAATAATGAGCATCCTACAATATCCTAGTTATTTGGTAATAGGTATGACACTATGTCTCAATAACTTTATAATGATTTTAACCATAGCTCTCTTTATTGCCAAAAATAAGAAACCCAATAACTTGAGCACTTTCAAAAGGTAAACCTTACTTCATTAGGACAAACTGAAAAAAGGAGTAGTAGCAGAAAAGGCATTATCAGCAACACAGATACAAACTGATAAAAAATAAATATTTATTCAGAAACACGGACTGCAGAAATGTGTTAAACAAAAATAACAAATAAATTCAAAATGAATACCACAAGACCACAAAATCAAAAGCACAAACTATCAATGACAATGTTATAGGAAGATGTGTGGGCTAATCTCATTATCAGCATGTGCAATTACATGTTAAAAAAACCTAATGGATGGAGAAGTGGTCTCCTTCAGGATAAGATACTGTGAACAAGAATGAACAAGTGAAATCATGGTGATGTTCAGGAGTATATGTAATAATATTTAATTCTAGAGTTACAGTTATTCTGATATGTAAATAAACATGTTTTTATATAAATGAGTAATACCAGGACTTCTGATAAGTTTCATACAATAATTTGAAATGTTCTAAAACTTAAAAACTTTGTAATCTAAGGTATAGCAACATTCTTCTCTTAATTGCATGTTACAGATAATACCTTCCTATGATGCAAAGTATATGCTCCTAAAACTTATCCCATAGACTATAATGTAATCAATAATAATAATGGTTTCCAGAGAAAAATGAGAAATTTTACATTATCAACAAATAATCTGTATATAATAAAGCTCACAACAAATGCACAAACTATAAATAATGTTTTATTGGCAAATGGACTCAAAACATGGTAAAAAAAAAAGAGACAAATGTTTCATATTTAATTTCTCGTCATTGAAAAGAATTTTTCTTTTTCTTGTCAATCAAAATGAAAATATTCATACAGAAAGAAATAGTAATTTATGTATATAAATATATATCTTACAGGTAACGTGACCTTCTGCATGAATTGAGATGGAGTTGTAGATGGAACCAAACGTACTTGCACTTGAGGTTGACTAGAAGTGTGAATTGGAGTATTTTGTTGACACACCACATCATTAAGTTGATTTGGATTCAAAATCTGATTCTGGCTTTGTTTCTTCTTTTCCACTTCTTTTCTCAACTGTTCCACCACCAATTTCTAAAAATTTAACAAAATGCAAGTATGCAAAACAATCTAGCTACAAACATGTTGAGTTGCATTAACCTTTTCTTTACATGATTTTATATTTGGAAATTTTTAGTTATATTACTTTTTTTTTCAAAATATTTCAAATTATGGATATTCATACATTGATTTTTTAATGATTTAAATGATTTTTTAATTTTCTTAATTACATTAACTTTTTGAAGGTACTTTTTATGGTACCTCAAAATTAAGTAAACTTGCATAACTACTTTTAGCTTGACATAAAAACTTTATAGTATAGGAATGAAATACAAGTAAGACAAACATATATTGATTTGACACTTCATATTAGGTAAATCAAGACAGAGGAGATTTCTGGAGACAAATCATGTCTGAATACCAAAACATAAACATGAAGTAACATTTACTCACTTATTTTACATTCATGTTAGACATTTGCACAAAGTTGCATATGAATTTTTATGACAGAACTAAATGCAAAAGGTTGTCTAGTGGTCTCAACAATTTTCTGTCATATGGATTTTTAAGTTCACAAACAGGGGAAAATTGATTATAGTACAATGAGAAACAGTAATGGTCAGATCACCCTTCATATTTTGAAAAATATAGCTAATAACTGCAAGATTACCAATTTTTCAAAAGAAATAGTTTAAAAATGGATAAAGTTTTTAACATAAATATTATTTGATTAGATTAAAACAAAAATGTCAATGAGGCTTAAAAATATAAATTTTTTAACTGTGAACTTACAATATACCTTATCTAAAAAGATGGTATCTTTTCTAAAACCATACTTAATTATAAGATTAAGAAATTAAATGAAAAAATACTAAATCATTAGAAATAAAACTGAAAGTTTTTGAAAATAGTTGAAGATTCTAATGAATAAGAAAAATGTTCCAGTTAAGACTAACTTTTCTGTTCCAAAGTGATGGGTAATTTACTTTTAAATGTAGAAGCTTAATTTGAAGAGTAAAATATATTTTTATTTGCCTAGTAAGTGGCATGACTCTGTTGTAGATAAAAAATCATGGTAATAAAAACCAAAAATAACTTTACCCCCTTCATATCCATATATCTAAGAAGTAGAAGGTTTCAACTGAAAGAGCTTAAAACCCAGCTACAATGACTGCAACCATAATGGTACTAAATCTTTTTAAACTTCTCAATATGTGCAATTGGTAATTTCTGATGTATCCAAAACAAAAAAACCAGAAGTGCACCGACACAAAAAACTCATAAATACACACAAGGTCCATAATAAAGGGAAAAACAAAAGGTATTTAGCATGGATCATAAAATGTTATTAATCAGGTTTTTATATCTGTAATTTGAACAAAAAAAACCCACCAGGGAACAAATGTTCTTGAACATAAGGTTTACCTGCATGTACCATAAATAACACACTTAGAGATTATGGAGTATTTACCCTTTGTATTTTACAAAAATGTAGATACTGATCAAATACTGTTAGTTCAGTTAGCACTTCCTTCCAAAAAGAAATAATGCTGATTTAGTAAACATGTTTGTCCTGATAACTAAACATCAGTTTTTGTACACTTATTAATACATACTAGTTATTGAAATATATCATCAAGGATCAAGAAATCATTTTGTAAGAGACATCTTGAAAAACCAAATCCAATCAACATTAATTAGCATAGTTCTGAGATAAAGTTTTAGATCTAACAATTTATTGGCTTGTCAGTAGCTTTAGAAGTGGTACTTATTTTATGAACAGAAATAAAGTGGTTACTGGAGAAGAATCTTACTATTAGAGACTAAATCCTAACTGCTTTAGTAATTATATATATTTGCAGTCATTTTATTTTGTATAAAACTCCTTTAAACATCATTTTCTTCTAATTATCCTATTTAAGATATTTGCTTGAACATATTCAGCTACAAAAAATTCATTTTTGCAAAGTTTCACTGGTTAAGGAAATGGACAAACAGCCTTTTGACAACCTAAGTTCAGAAATTATTAGATTGGTAGTAAATACTTTGAAAGTATAGATTCTATCTTGTTTTCTGAACGTTTTATTCTCCCTCCCCCCATTTTGAGTTAACCATTTCTGGATAGAATCCTCCTCATTAGGGGAGTAAGTAATAAATAGACAAAGCAGATGAAAGTTGTATTTAAGTAGTGTTTCAATTTGATGAAATTTCCTGTTTTTATGTGCATAATTGCCTCTTATAAGTTATTTCAAGTAAATAATGTCTGAGGTTTTTCTTTTATATATATATATATTTTTACCTGAAAATCTTTGGTGAGTGTAAAATTTGCTATATTGTTGTTTTTCACATGCCCCGTAAAAATTTATCAATTAATAATGGTAAAAACATGTTTTTAAAAGGCTTAATCTCTCAATCACCCTCGGAAGTTAAATATATCAATCTTAAACATTATAACAAATGCTAACTGATTGATACCTCTTAATATTTATGTGATCTTTCTGCAGTTAAAGAAGTAAACATACCTGTTTTTCACTAAGATTTTGAATTTCACTTTGAAGATCATGCAAATGTTTCTGCAGTACTGCATTCTAGAAAAAGTTAAGAGAAGATGTCTATGAATAACTAAGTACAACACTTCACAATTTAGTTGCTTATTTTAAAATAGACTATCAGTTAATTTTTGCTTTTGGCAAAAGGAGCTAGTGTTCCTGTGATGATAGTACAAAGTTTAGGAGGGGTCAACTTTTGAGAATACTTGTTACTTAGGGAAATCTTGTCTCTACTAATCTATTACTTTTTTTTAACATAGTAATGATGCAAAGGATATATACTGGTGTACTTAGATTTTTCAGAAAGTTTTTGATAAGGTGCCACACAAAAGATTAGCTAGGAAAATCACATCAGTATGGGTTGGAGAAAGACTAGTTAACTGGACAGTAGGATGGTTGGATGGAAGAAAGTAATAGGTTGTTTTTAATGGAGTCCAATCAAACTGGACCCTTGCCTAGTGGATTGACTCAAAAGATCAGTGTCTGGTCTTTTGCTCTTTTTTATTTACATTAATAATATTGATAGGGATGTAATTAGTAAATTAGTCGTTTGCTAATTATATAAAACTTTTTGGTACTTTCAGATGCAATGAGGATGTTGAGGTATTACAGAATGGCTTAGATCAATTAGTAAGTTGGACAAGTATTTGATAAATGACCTTTATTTATAATAAGTACACGGTAATGCTTTTGGGTTATTATAATTTAGATCACACATTTAATATATATGAGAACCAACTCAGTAGCATGAAAGAAGAAAATTATCTTGGGATGGATCTTGTATAACAAAAACAAACATCTCAATCCACGTACAAATCAAGTCTTATGTTCATAAGAAAACTAGCAAAAAGTTTTCCAAAAATTACATAACCTTTTCAAAATGTTTATTCACA
This sequence comes from Limulus polyphemus, assembly GCF_000517525.1. Lineage (NCBI taxonomy): Eukaryota > Metazoa > Arthropoda > Merostomata > Xiphosura > Limulidae > Limulus > Limulus polyphemus. Next base: position 7,415 of record NW_013668988.1, read on the forward strand.
AGCAATCAATTAAAAATTAGTTTTTTGAGCCATTCTTAAACACAAATATGCATACATCAATTACTCCCAACTACAAATATACCTATAAGTATCCATCAAATAACTGGGTTTTGTAGACAAATCTAAAAAAAAATAAAAGAATACTTAAAATTTAATTTAATTTTTTGTATTACCAACCACCAATTTTTTTATCTTTAATTTGAAAATTAAATAAATATAACACAAAGGCTTTAACAAAAATTTTAATTATAAATAAACAATTATAATGTTTAGTGATACAAAGGGAAAACTGTCAAGCTCAGGCTTGAAGTCATGATATCAATGATAGCTCAGTTGGCTGGGCATCATTCTCAAACACTTGCGAGCTGGAAGTCCCAGATTCAAGCCTAACTCAGGAGTTCAGTTTGTTTTCACCATTTCCAGGTCATTACACAGTTCTGAAACAAAACTATCATAGGACATCTTCCATGTTAATACTACTTACTTAATGTAATTGTGGTTATGCTTATAGTTATTAGTTACTTAAATGAAATATGACATAAATATTTTAAAGTACATTACTTATTTAAAGCACTATTAAATATTTTTATCTCAACAAAACTATAGTTGATATAATATTATTAGCTCATTTCTACTTCATTTTTAAGTAAAATCTTTGTAATTTGTATATGTGGAAAAAGTTTACTATGTACTTAAATACGCATTATTTTAATATCACAGTAATTTGAGAGTGAAAAAAGCATATGCCAGGATGCGGCATTATAACTTTCACAACAATGAAACTGAAAAATCAATAACTTACAAAGTTAAACTGCTTAGTTCATAGCGAGTAACTCACCTGGGGGTCGTTTCTCATTTTAGACACAACGATCTAAAAAGGAAAAAAAAACAAGCATAATTATTTAAACAAATGATAGTAAAATATAGCTTACGATAATCAATACATTAAGTAAACAACATATTTTCTTACTGCTCTTATCACCATGTTATTCATATTTAAAACTAAAAATGCAATAGTACAACTGTTCAGCGATCCGTGCGTACATCACGCACGCAACTCGGCAACTAACGTCAGCTCGCTACCGGTACCTTCATCACTGAAGTTTTTCTATAGCATCATAACTTTAGTTTAGATACACTACTCAAGAAGTAAAGTTTATATAATATATCAAAAGTAGATTAGCCTTATTAAGATATCATAAATCAAAATATTTTTCAAACGTTTTTATTGTAACATAAAGCTAATTCAGAAACAGTATTAAACAAAAGTTCAGTGTGCAGAAACGTAAACTTAAGTTTCAGCTCGCGCGTGCTTGGTAATGCGGTCTCAGAGAAAGATTTAGCAAAATTTCAAAGAGAAAGAAAGATGACCAAACTTCTAAACTCCTACCTGATGATTCTGGATAGCTGATTTTAAGTGTTTCTGAAGTGTCTGAAGATCCATGTTTTGAAAAATGGAAAGAGCTGACCCGAACCGCTCAGTTGGGACACACTCGAAAAACATTCAGCGATAACCAACCCGAGAACTCACTTTGTGATCGAACTCGGGAAGAAAGTGCAACAGCAGTCCTATCCAAGTACGAAGTAGTGTGCCTTGCCCGATACGAAGTTGTAAATATTTTGATTTTCTGAATTTGAAAGAATGTAAAAAATGAATATAAAATTATATTGCAACTGCTTAATTTTGAATTTTTAAAAATAAAATGAGTGAGTTTAACACAATAATTTCTTTGTTTTCAGTGGTTTAAGAAAGATATCGGCGGAGGGATTATATTTTTGCTACAATATTGGTGATTAGGTCATTCTACCTATAATTGTATATTGCGGCATTGGGAACTTTTATCAGCTCAACAATAAATAACCATAACCCAAACATTTATAAAGCACGGGATTAAGTTTTATTAAATTTTCCTTAAAAAGCCAATGAAACGTTTACAAAGTTAAACATAACAGTTCTTGAACTTCTAGTAAAATTGACTGCTTGTTGCTATAAGCGATCCTAAATGGGGAATTAAAGGAAAGCGACACAGCATTGCAAGTAGTGCGAACTACTGTCATGACGACGCTCTACCCGCGGAGGTGTACAGGTGGTTGAAACAAGAATTAACCTAGTCTTCAAATTTCGTGTTGCTAATCTCTGGAAGTAAGTACGTGAGTGAGTGTTATCTTTACATTAGTAATACAAGTTTGTCTGAAAGTTAGCTATATTATTTTATATATAAGGTATGTTGAAACTGTTTAGAATGTGAACTCAGTGTTTGAAAAAATCTTTTTACTCACAGAGCTCTTGTTGGCATTTACATTACACTTTAGAGTTACTGAGTTAGTTAACCCTAAATCAGTAAATGCCGTGCTTCCAAAACCATGCTGTCAATTGTATTTCCAGTTTGACCCTGAAGAAGAAAGGTCCACTTTTCGAAAGCGCTCGGGTTATACTTAAACGTATAGGATTTTTATTAATTTCTATCAAGACTTTTTGAACCTACATGTTTTTCTAACACCATGACTGTAAATTGTATTTTAATTTGTTTAAACCACATGATCATTATCTTAGCAAAATTGATACAGAGAAACTACGGTGAGGTCAAACTGTGTGAAAATATGTATACGTTTAACTTTTAGTGCTATACAGCCTTATTTCAGTTTTAACTTGTATATATAACTAACACTAAATATATATGAATTCTATATTGACACCTCCCTAAGTTTCAATGTTTGGTTTAACTATACAGTCTTGTACGTAGAATTTTTGAAAGTGGGATTCTAATTTGCGAGATCAAAAGTCAGTACATACTGTGCAAAGCACAATCAGTATGCAAAGCATGATAATGCTACGTTCATCTGGGGGCATGCCTCTCTAGAAAAATTGTAGAACGTATTGGCTATAAGATTAAATCTGGAAGCAATTTTGGATGAAATCTAGCTTAAACAATTGCATGGCTGTTCACATAAGTTCCACAAACATCTAGTGAAAAGTCGACAAACATTTGTATATATGTTTGACTTGTTTTAATATATTATTTTAAAACAACTGGACTGTGTTGCCATTTGTTTATTGTTGGAGTGTATCAACAACAAATCACAGACACCTACTGTAAAAAATCTGGCCTACCTAACCTGACAGTAGCAATATGGCTTTGGGCTTCCAAATACAAAGTGCAAACAGAAATCATTGCATGTGACTATTTTAAGCTAAAAATGCTAATGCTTCATCAGAAGAATGTAGACTAAGTATAAAATGTTAAATACCATAAGCAACTGCACTACAACTATATAAGCATAATTTTTTTACATCACAAAATTAAGGGTTTGTAATTTGAGTAAATAATGTCTACAGTATCTCCAGCCATATTTCCTTACATTTTTTTAGGATCCCTATTTGCAGCTTTTTAAATTCCCAATTTTTTTATTTATCTTGTACACTCTGCCTTGGTAGGAATTACTGTTACATTATGTTGTGTACAGTAGACTCCCACTGTGAGAATGAGACTGAATTTCATCTTTCCTCTTGCTGGAACTTTGCCCACTTGATATTTACATTAGTCTATTTTCTTTTGTCATCTCTGGAAACAATTTCCCACTTTTCATTTCCAGGTTAGATTCTATCTGTAGAACCAGTATCAATCAACATACTACAAGGATTCCTATCAATAATCCTTCTACTCTTGGGGGGGTTTCGTAAAATAATAATTCCTTATGTTTAGTTGGATGAATGGAGTATTCTGTTTATCTAGGTATCATTTTTATGGCTCTTAGCTGGTAGTGTGATTAACATTGTTAAGGCTGGTCTTCTTAAATGTGCAGAAAGATATATAACTTGTTCACAATTCCTTCCATTCACTTGGCAGTTATTTCAAACTGATCCTAACATGCCTTGCGTGGTACTTTCCATCATAGTCTGTTGGTTTCTCAATTGGGCAATGTATTTGGATTGGCCTGCTAAATTCTGTAACTTGGTGAGGTAATGATATAGGTAGAGTAGACCAGGAAGGCTCTATGATCATAGATGACACAGCAGTAGTTAACATTTGCAAACCAAATGAGTTCCATTTCATATTAAAAGGCAGTGGTTTAAGTAACTAATTTCCTATTGGTATGGTAGTATTCTTTGCTCTTTTCCCCACCTATACACATTATATACAAATCAACATTGCGAATTTATGTAGAACAATGTTACAATATTTGACTACATGCGTTTTAATACTAACAACTAATACAGTTAATATGGGAAAAAATAATGAAATTAGTTCATTTAAGGTTGATTTGAAAACATTTTATTTAGGTTGAAATGGAATCAAAAATAGTATCTATATTACCTGCATGAGTCCCACCTGACTGGGAGTAGAACCTGAAGAGCAATTTCTTTTACAACAGTGTAGCATAACAACCATCAGTATCGGTAAAATCCATTACGATAAATTGAAATATAAAATGATATGCCATATCAGACCTTACCATCATACTTTCACCACTGTTTAAAGGTGTTTTAGGATGTAATTATTGGGTGGATGCAGAGAAAGGTATAGCTGGTGTGATCCTTGCATTTACTAATTTATTATCCAAATAATCAAATGTTTTATTCTGTCATTGTTCTTTTTTACCTCATTGATTATGCTGTTAAAATATTTCTGTATTTTGTTGATTTTTTTTAACTTCTTCAATTTTGTCATTATAGGCTTTCTACACTCTGTTGTCGTATTTGTGTATTATTTGAGTTTTGTTGTTCTGATTCTTCTACATAGCTTCTTTGATCTAGTTTTCAATTAAATTTATTTTGTTCTTAATTCTTCTAATGCCTCTTAAATTCCTGTCTGTTACCTCATGATTTTCTTTTAATTTTCCATCTCTCATTTCATAGTTTTCTTTAAGTACGTTAATTAACCCTTCCATTACAGACTGGTTGAATTCACCCAGCTCATTACCACAAAAGTATCCATGAGAGTAAATATACTATGATTTTTAATAATGTAGGCATATCTTTACAAAATTTTGCAGGTTATTGGTAAACATTACAAGGCTTTCATACACAAAATATCAGGTTTTTAAATCGAGTATTAAGATATTTTAATAATAGATTTTCTCATAAAATTTTGACTTTTAGAATGTTGACTGTTCAAATATGCAAAGTAATTTTGATTTTAAGATTAAACATACTTTTATGCATCAGAACATTTTCAAATTTCACATGCAAAGTCTTTATAACCTCCAGATAATTATCAAATTTTTTAGAAACAAACTGTATATTTTATGTGTTATTTTTATTACTTTATCTCTAAATGGGTTGGTTCGATAACCTCCATAAAAATGAGAAATAAATATAAATTGTGCTTTTTTTGTTCTAGAATGATTACAACACGAAAACACAAATGTTTAGTCTAAATAGCTTAAATTTCATAACATTTTACATTAATATATACTTATTATTTTTATTATATTTACTCTTCAGCCATGCCTGGCTAACATTATAGAATTTGCAATGACACAGTGCACATGCACTCATGTTACTGTATTCAAGTATATAAAACTGGCCTTTACAAAGTAACCTGTCTTGGCTCTGTTTTAGTGAACTAGTATTGTGTAAAATACCGTGATATTTGAGTTTTAATACATTATATATGTATATATATTATAACTATTTAAAATAAGTTCTTAAATTTCTGTTATTTCTTTTAAAACATAGAACAGTAAATAAAGAATTATAGAAAATAATTATCTCTTCTAGTTATGAACTTTGAACTTGTTTAAATTCGATGACAAGGAACCCACTTTGAGACTAATAATACTTATAGATGGCTTGAATGGGTAATGAAGAAAAACTTTAATATAAGTTTAACATAACAGCAAATGTACAATGTTTCGACAAGGTTTTGTCATTATCAGGT
>NW_013668988.1:14242-15000 GCF_000517525.1 Limulus polyphemus
TATGTGGTTGATTTCTTCATTTATGTAGTCCATTGAACAGAGTCTTGTGGCTGTATTTATGAGGTTTTTGAGTGTATTGATTTTTTTTGTGGTGTCATGAGTGGAATTCCAGGGGATGTAGATGCCGGTGTGTTCTTACGGTGAATTTTGGTTTTAAACTGTGTCTCTGATCTAATAATGTTGAGGTTAAGAAAAGATAACTGTTTATTCTTTTCGTGTTCTATGGTAAATTTGATGTTGGGATGAATGGAATTTGTGTTCAAAGAAAGTTAGTGTGTGTTCTTTAGAAGTGAAAATAGCAAAAGTGTCATTGACATATCTGTACCAGTATAGTGGGAGATGAAATGCAGAATGTATGGCTTGTGTTTTGATCTGGGTCATAAATATATTGGCAAGAACGGATGAAACAGGATTGCCCATACATAAACCATCTATTTGAAGGAAATGTTTGTTGTTGAAAATTAAGTTGGTTTTAGTTGTTGTAAATTCTAAGAGAGAAGCAAAAAGTGTGCTGGGGATGTGGATTACCTTGTTGGGGTCATTAATGTGGAGGTCGAGTGCAATATTACAAGCTTCATTGGCGGGGACTTCGGTGAAGAGTGACACAACATCAAAACTAGCCATTAAGACTTTCAAATTCAGTTGTTCTAGTGTATATTTAAAATTGAAGGCATCTTTAATAAATGAACCTGCAGATGTTACATATGGTGTGAGAGCCCAGGCTATATATTTGCCAAGGTTGTAGTTGACGGAATCAT
>NW_013668988.1:15670-17408 GCF_000517525.1 Limulus polyphemus
AGTTGATTTTAGTTGTTGTAAATTCTAAGAGAGAAGCAAAAAGTGTGCTGGGGATGTGGATTAACTTGTTGGGGTCATTAATGTGGAGGTCAAGTGCAATATTACAAGCTTCATTGGCGGGGACTTCGGTGAAGAGTGACACAACATCAAAACTAGCCATTAAGACTTTCGAATTCAGTTGTTCTAGTGTATATTTAAAATTGAAGGCATCTTTAATAAATGAACCTGCAGATGTTACATATGGTGTGAGAGCCCAGGCTATATATTTGCCAAGGTTGTAGTTGACGGAATCATAAGTGTACAGTATAGATCGTAGGGGGCAGTCCTGTTTGTGTGGTTTAGGAATGCCATAGAGTTGTGGTGTGAGTGAGTCAGTTTTACTTAGATAAAAGTAAAGATTGTCGGTAATTAAATTATCTTTTTTCATTTGTAATAAAGTTCTGTTTAGTTGTTTTTCGTGTGTGTTTGTTGGGTTGTTTGAGATGGCTTTGAATTTCGTTTTGTCGGAAAGGATGTCGTTTATTTTGTCTATGTATTCTGAATTGTTCATGATTACAGCCTTTATCAGCTTTTAGAATTTTACTGTATCTTTTTTGATCTTGTTACTTGTGAGGTTACTTTTCAGTTTGCAGGATTGGTTGACTATATTAATAGTCTTGTTGGAGAATTCTTTAAAAAAGTTATTTAAAATACAGTTTTTGGGAACTTTTGGAAACCACATTTTGTTGTAGTTGCCTGTAATAAAAGTCTGTTGGTTGATGTCATGGATGTTTTCTTTTTGTAGTTGGAGGATGTTTGAGGTAGAGGTGGTCTTTTGTTCTTTTATGTAGTAGGTCACTAGTCTTCTGGCTAGATCTTCTAGGCATGCCTTGAACTCCAGGCATGGAGCTGTTTTGTGGTTGATGGCAAAGTTGAGGCCTTTGTTTAGAAGTTGAAGTTCTGTGTCATTGAGCGTCCGGTCAGATCTGCTGATTACAAGGTTAGGCTGAGCTGCATTGTTGTGTTTCACTTCAAGTTGTTGTAGTTTCCTTAGTTGATCTAGTTTCTTATTGTGTATGGACTTCTTTTCTTGATTCAACAGTAAGTTGTTTTGGTTGATAGCGTGTTGTATGTTGCTGTAATCATCTGGTTTGAGGTAGCAGGCTAGTTGGTGGTCTAATTTCTGTTTGAGTTTTTGTAAGTTGTCAAGTTCTTGATATTTAGAATACAGGGTTGCTTTTAGGAGTTTTTTCTGCATGTTTTGGATAATATCTGAAAACTGGTTTAAGTTTTTCGATAACTTGACCTTCACAAAGTTTAAAGATAGTTTCACGGTATGATTGGTTTATGGTGGTGGATAGGTGAGAGAACATACTTAATTGTATAATTTGTTCTATACTGTGTATATATATATATATATCTGTGTCAGTTTAAACTACTTTTACCTGATGATGACAAAACCTTGTCGAAACATTGTACATTTGCTGTTATGTTAAACTTATATTAAAGTTTTCCTTCATTACCTATTCAAGTCGTCTCCAAGTATTATTTGAACTTGTTTGTTGCTTGTTGTAGGTTGCTAAGCCTTATCAAATTTTGCACATGGAGGATGTGAAAGAAAATAATTTTTTAAGTTTTATATATAGATTTTAAAATAACCAAAAATTATAATTTATCTAGCTTAATAACTAAGCAGTATTTGTGTCTTAAAAATATGAAATTTCAAACTCACTAAAGACTTGCCTTATTGTTTGAAATC
>NW_013668988.1:17645-20877 GCF_000517525.1 Limulus polyphemus
TTGTGCAATAACTGTTTTTATAGAGAGTATTTTACATTTAATTTCATACTTTTTTTGAGGGGGGGTGGATAAAATAGGGATGATAACGTGTTAAGAGAAAATATGTCACATGAGTCACACTAGTGGGAGTTAAGGATTTTTTAAATATTATCATGTACAGTTAAGAACTTAAAACTTGTATACTATTAAAATATGGATTATTAGCTAAGATTTTATGTTATTCTAATTGGCATAACATAAATAAAAAGTAGTTTAATAAAATTTTGAAGGTAAAACACTAAAACTTTGTGTCATGCACAGAAGGGTACCCAGGGTGATAGGGTTAATGCATCATTCTTTTATATATATATATATAATATATATATGAGTTTTTGTGTTTGATGTATTAAAATTGAAAAGTAACCATTTTATGATTTGTAATATCACAGCTATGAATTTGTTAGTCATGGACTGATGCTGTACCACACAGTGATGACTTAAATACGTATTGGTCAATTATATTAAAATTCTACATATTTAGCTTCAATTACTTAATTACAGTTAAATTGATTGTCACAAAAATAATCTAACAAAAATTTGGGTTTCTGATCACTACAACTATCCAAGTAATTGAATGTCAATGATATTTGCTGCAAAATGGGTATGGAGCTCTGCCCAATTTTAGCCTTAAAAGCTTTTTTTTTTTTTTTTTTATCAAAGTTTGTTCAGGTGGGGGTTGAAGCTCATGAGGTAAGGTTCTCAGGTTCATTTCCCATTGCTAATACATTTGCTTGCCTTGTTTTTGCTATGGCAAAGATTACTAAGTCTGTCTACCTCTGCCACTAATTTTGATCTGGCGACTAGAGAGAAGGCAACTAATTGGCAGCACTCACCACCAACTTAATTGATTGTGCTTACCATGATTCGAGCACTGCACTATTTGAATTTAATCAAGTAATGGGACTGTCAGTTAACCAATATACAAATACAGCTAATCATCCAGCTTTAGTGGCAGCAGAAATCATGTAATTTCCAGAATCGAATCTAGTGGAGTTGGATGATTTCAAAAATTACTGGAACCAACCCAGCAAAACAAGCATGTTAAAATTCCAAAAACCTATATAAAGTTTTGTTTATATTTACCTTTTCCATTACTGTTAATAATTAATATTTTTAAAATCTTATATGACTTAACCCTGTTTTAATTCAAAGCTTGTTGCTTTTATTTTTGCATTCCAAGGACAGCTAAAAGGCTTTTTTTCCTTGTTTAAGTTATTAAGTAAATTTTAATAGAATCTTTTAAACCTGTAAAATCATCTGAATCTTTACTTGTGTTTGATAAAATTTTGTTCTTAAGTACAACAAAGATAAATGTTAACAATGTCTTGCTGTAGGCCTAAGACATCTAGCCTAAACTGTAAAGTGGCCTCCTTACACACATCATCACTTCTTGGATTACATTAAGATCACATTACTAACTATATCCTCCTCAGTACTACAGGCAATATTTAAAAATGTCATTATATTTTGTGAGTTCTGCAATGAGTTACAACAAAGGTATACAGAATATATAACAAAAAGAAGTTGCAATTTCTTTTTTCCCCAAAAAAAGATAATTAGGTATCTAAACCTATCCCACTCCTTATCATTGAGTAATTTTTTTTTTCTTTGTTGTTGTATTAGGGATTAATTAAAAACTTCATCCACTCTCACAATGTGAAGTCTCAGCAGCAACAGTGGTCTAGCTAACAAACAACTAAACACTACAAAAAAGTAAATTGAGAAATTGTTTGAAACAAATAAGATACATGTAATTTTAGCATATTAAAGAATTAATAGTGAAAGATAGCTCCTGGCACACTGTTAGGCTTAGCTATGTGTACATGAACCAACCTTCACAATATGAGGAAGTTCAATAGAATAGTCTAAAACAATCCTACCCTGTATGCATTTCACTTTCAGCTTAAAAACTTAATGGTTCTCAAAAACTTCATATTAAAATTTCTTCTAACACAGTCTCCATGTTGTAAACAGTTAGTTTACCAGTGCCTTAAATTTTATTTTGATACAAAAATTATAAAAAATTTTAACTATTTTTTGTGCATTATTATATAAATTACTAGACAAAAACAAACAGGTAATATAAGCTTTGAATCACTGAAATATAACTCAACTGAGCTAACCACATACAGAACATATTAATGTTACTTTAACAATGTTTTAAGTTACTTTAGGACTACATGGATGACACTGATTAATCCAAAATGCCGTGCTAGTATAGTAAGTATCTTTCATGTAGAAAGTATTGAAAATTTGGTTATAGTGTTACAGGCTAACTTGATATGTAATTGGTATTATACCATCATTGTAAAAATGAAAAATTACTGCAGCTGCAGTGGAGAAGTGAAATATTATTGTTACTTAGTAGTTTCATTTTTAGTTTACTTACTAATTAAATATATTTTATTACAAGTTACAGCTTTTTCAGTAAGATTTGTTTTTACAACAGGTATGATGTTTTGATCACTGTTGTGGTCATTCTTAAGTACTTGTGTACTGATTGAAATGTTGTACCTGTTCTAAAAAACAAACCTTAGTTGCTGTAAAAGCTGTAACGTGTAATAAAATGTTCTTGTTACTTGTTAACACAATAATACTATATTATCTGAATAGACTTTCTGTTTTGTTATTCTTCCATCCCTAGTGGATTTCAGTCTTTTTAAGATAAAGCTGTAACTATTAAAAGTTTAATTTTACAAAGTAAGTTGATGTTATTGTAATTTTTATGTTGTTTGACTTAAAATTTAGCCAACCCAAAAATACTAGGTTTTTACTTTGGCCAAGTACTGTGTAGTTATAGAAACAGCATTTACAGTCTCCAATATTTTCATTAATCTAAAAGATGAAAAGCTGTCCATTTGTCATGCTGATATCTCAGCTTTTGTGGTACCGATAGACACGCAACTTGCATGAAATGACAATGTTCTCTGTTGTGATAAGCAAGTACATCTTTTTAAAATTCTTCTAGCCATATTTATATATAAGACAGATGATACACTACTTTGGGCATATAATTAGATTTGAGGGTAGGTTGGTAGAGGTGATGATGAGTAATAATATTGAGTAAGGAAGTCAAAATGCTAATCAAGCAATACTTAAAGGAGATGACCAAATATACATAAAATATGTTGTTTTCATGAAATAGTAGGAATACGATAAGTCATTCTCCATACATATATTGTTATTAATTTAT
>NW_013668988.1:21671-33472 GCF_000517525.1 Limulus polyphemus
TATATATATATATACAGTATGAAGCAAAGAGTTACATGACTGGAGATCGCTTACGGCATAATAAAGATATCTTGTTGAGAAATGATGTTTGGATCTTTGTTTAAAGTTATGGTCTTTTAATTTTTAATAAATAAACTATAGTTTTATTGAGTTGCAATATTTATAAACAAGTTTTTTTTTATTATTATGTTAACCAAATAAAATCATCATCAAATTGGATTAGTTTACTGTTTATATGGTAGGCAGCTGCAAAATATTCATATCACTCAAACCTTTATTGAATAATTTTGTTTATATATTCAAACAACGTAGATAAATTGGCTACTTAATTATTTCTAATTGCAATCATGTGCTTAAAATAAAAAACATTATCATTATTGGTGAGAATAAAACATGTTTTTATTAATTATCAATGTATTTGATTTACAGAAGATCAATGAGGAATTAATGCATATATTAAAAACAAACATAATGGTGACTATCAATATCAGAGATTCATTTGGCAAGTAGGACATGCAGCTGATAATTAAAAAAATTTGGCAAGATGTATTCTAGACACAAAAAATATGTTTTTGCAAAATGTGCAAGGTCTATCAAAAGAAATGAGGAGTAATTTTAAAATTGTATTTAAAAAAACAAAATAAGGTGAATGAAAATAGAAGAGTAGCACCAAGTTAGAAGGGCATGCACTAATTGATTAGTGAACCCTGTGATTAATTGATCAACAAATATCTAATCACTCAGCTCTGGTCTTAACTACTTTTATAACATTTTAGTTAAATTCATCGTAAACAATTTTTTTTCAAAGTGATACACTTGTACACATTAGCAAATACTTTTTCAAATGACTTGTAAAGCCATTAAGATAAACTTAAGTATATGTGCTAACAAGTTTGTATTTGCAGTGTGTTTATAATTTAACTTTGTCTGTGTTTTGTTCTTTGGTTTTTCTGTGCTTGTTTTTTATCAGTGGGTTACCATATATAAGTTATAAGTAATGTAGTCTTGGTTTGTTATGCATAACCAAAAAAAAACATTGTTTTCTGTAACTTTGTAAATGACCTGTCTGTAACTTTTATCATCATTAAATAATTACATTACACACAGCATCTGTAACTGTAGCATGTTCTGTATGTTATAAATTAGCTCTCTTTTTCAGGCATTAACCATTAACAAGGAGAAAGGAATTGGTGGTGTTAGGCACCATTTTAATTCTAAAATTGTAGATTTGCTTGGCTTGCTTTTTCTTGCAGAAAGCATCATCTCATATTTGAAAGCAGTTGCACAACTGTATATTAGAAATGGCTAAGAGAATAGCAGCCAACCAGCTTACACATGACAACTGGGAAGAAGAGGATGTTCCTGAAGATGCTGGCATGTTCCAACAGGCAGACAAAAATGAAATAAATCGAAGAGTTTTACGAAAGGCTAAGAGACGAAATTTGGAAAAAAATTCTGTATGTTTTTCTTCTTACTTTCAAGCTATTTTTCAAAAAGTTAGTCTTCCAAAAGTTTTTTCATTTGTTACGATTGATGAAAAACCATTTCCAGGTAGTTGCATGTGAATTGTATAGTCTTTACACCAATACTTTCAGGGTGCCATTTCTCTTACTCATCATTTATTCATGAATGAGTTTTCAAAAATAAATAAAAATTATATTTTTCTAGGTTAGGTTTATTTACATAATATTAAAATATACAGATTTTCCTTTCTTAGAATATCCTACATGTAACTAGAGTTATTTGTATAGTTACATCTTTATCTCTAGAATATTGAGGAAAAAAATATTGCCTAATAAAACACAAGTTTTTGCCTACCAGAAAAGCATAGTTTTTAATGACCCACTACCAATCTCTTAAGAGACTTCAAATTACATAATATAAATTATAGAATTAAAAAGAAATTGCCAATAAAACAAAATAAATTCATAGTTTAGGATACAGACAAAATATTTGCCTTGAAGTATCCATTTAAATGTTGTAACTCTTTAAAAAATTTTAAATGTTATTTGATAGTTTTTTTATGATAACCTTTAACAAATAGGACAGTGAATTGTACAGACCACCCTGATGATAAATTTAATTTGTATTTTCATCACGTCATTGTTTTCTGTCCAACCTTTCTGTGTGTTTATTAATACAGTAATACATTAATATAGTATCTATGAACTTTTTTTTTTTTTAATAATTTCACCTTTTGTTTCTCTCATATGAAAAATTAAAATCTTAAATTGCACAATATTAATAACTTCCAACCAAAGTAAGTTGTGTACTTAGAGGGAAACTAAAAATCAACTTGGCCATCAGTATAGATAAGTATACTTGTCTTGCATTTCATCTTGTAAACATCATAATGTATTGTTTCACTAGTTGGGTACTCTTGCTCTTAGTGGTATTTTATGGCTGTAAACTCAATAGTATCTTGCAAGGTTCAGACAGTTTAGGAGATTTAGGCTAGTTCTAAACACAAATTCTAAGCTTACAATGAAAAACATAATGATAATAGTAAACTAGATGTATTTCTACAAGGTTCTCGAAAGTGTTCTATTTCAAGAGTAAATAAATCCAAAGTAACGACTATTTTATTTCTTGCTTTTCGAGTTCATACATCATGTTATATTGTAGCCTACATAATTCTTCTCGTTATTTGTGGCATGCACAGGTTTTACTGACATCACAACAGTACAAATTGCAATGTTAAATGTCTCTTATGGGATGTAATTTTAGTATCTATTGACTGACTGACAATACACTATTGCGAGTGGTTAAAACAGGTGATTCCTTCGTGTGGCCTTGGGCCCAATTTTGGGAAAATGCCAAATGAAAATATAGTAATTACATTTGATTACTAGCTAGTATAACCAATAAACTTGCCTTCTTTGCATTATTAGCAATGCTGTGTTTATTACCAAGTGAAATTTGTATACGAAACTCCAAGTTGTACATCAAAACTGTACACAAGAACAGTGTATAAACACAATGCTACTCATTAGTACAGCTTAAGGTGTAATCACTCGTGAATTTTTTATGGGCTTAATATAGTTGTAGAACACTATTGACCAAACTTCTGAAACCCAAGTCAGGCTTCAACAGAATATGTATTTTAACCTTGATTATGGTAATAGCTACTTACAATATTACACAGCTGATGAATTTTTTAAATACGATGAGAAAAGGAAGAACTTGATGTTAAAAAACATTGTGACATACATATATACACACACACATGTATGTAAACCACATAAACCAGGTAGAACTGAAGTAATTTTAATAAAAGCTGTTTCAAGTGGAAAAAAAACATGTATGCATTAATGTATTGATGTGGCACCATCATCTAACTTAGCATAAAATAATTTTTCAAGACATAATGAATATTTCATATGGTGCCCTTTGATGATATCCATTTTCTTTACTGTTTTAATTATTGATGTTCTGATAAAGAGGTGGATTGTGCTATAAGCAAGTCATATTTGGGTGAAAATAAATATGAAATTGGTATTTGTTATTAATGATGTACTGAATGCATATATTTATATGTATGACTACCTACTGTGTTCTTATTAAAGGTACATTATTAAGATGAAAAAATAAGCACCATTTTCTCAGTATCATTAATAAATATACAAAGTTTGTCTGTTAATATCTCAGTCTGCAAGTATGTATTGTCTCATTTTCATAGACCCCTCTGTTGCAAAATTAACACATAATCAGGCCATTCTGGCCCAAATCTGAACAAAATTGAAGAAAATAAAACAACTTTTAAGGTTAAAATTGGGTTTGATACCCACAGTGGGTAGGGCACAGATAGCTCATCATGTAACTTTTAGTTAAAACAAACAAGTATAATTTGATTACTTGGATAGTTAGAATAAACAAAAATAGTAATGATCGGAACAACTAATTTTGATTAGTTGATTATTTTTGTGACTTGTTTATTTAATCATAATTTCACTTAATTGGTTGTTGGAATAATAGAACACAAAAATAAATGGAAACCTTTACTTTGATTAGTTGATTATTTTCATGAAGTTAATCTATTTAATCATGACTTTAATCAGTCAGTTTACATGACACTCTTCAATATAATTGATGCTCTTAGGTAGTTGATTACATTAAGTCATCAAGCTCTGTTAACCTTCTCGTTATGGATAGATCAAAGTGCTCGTGTTAGGACCTGTGGCGGATTAACTACCACCGGGGCCCCAAGGCTGAGCTTCAGTAAGGCTTCCCCTGATCTTGCTCCCCTACCTCACCTTTCATTGAATAGAATAAACTGATGTTAAGTTATGTTAAATAACTTGTATCGTTGTACTATTTATAATGTACTACATGTATAATATCAGAAAGTTATATGAATCAACTACAGCCCATTTATTCATTTATTTTTCATTTTCTTTACATTTATAGTTTAAAAAACTTCCGTGTTTTTGGTTTACAAAAGTGTCGATAACAGCACGTAAATCAACAGATCGAAGCATATCTGATTCAATGTGCATGAGTGCCAGATGAATAAGTTTCTCATATCTCATTGTTGAGTGCAAATAGGTTTTGGTCCTCTTCAGTGCCGAAAATGAACGCTCACCTGAACAGTAAGTGATCATTAAGGACAGATAAATTCTAAAGCAAATGTATGTAGTCGATCTCTTGCCAGAGCTCGATACATCCCAGTAACAGTGACATCATCATCGGATTGTCCATGAATGTACTTCTGAAAGTGGACGAGCTGTTCCACAAAGGCCAAGTCAGAGTCGTCCGAATAAACTTGTATGAGGGTATTCGCTACCTTTTTAAGTGCGTCGACATCGATATTGCAAATACGAGGAAGAAATCCAAATCAGTTGGACACAGATCTATATGCTTCAGTGCATTTTTTAAGCTCTGCTGATAATTTGTCTAAGATCGGTAAGCACACATTAATCTTGAAACTCTGGCGAGGTGAAAAATCTATTGCATGTGCTTCGCTGTCATATCTTGTTATCCTGGTACTAACTTTTTGCTTCCTTTGCATTTCTTCTCTGTAAACTGATGTTCCAGCCTTTGCAATGCCTTTTTGCTCAAAGTCCTCAAATGAGTCATTGGTCCTAAGTCTGAGATATAGGACTCCAAAGACTGCAAAAGTCTCATGCCTTCATTAAGATCTATGTCTGGGCTTTGTAAATTCAAGCTGGTTTTGTGGAATCGCTCCAAAATTGTTGTCCAAATGCTGACAAGTATTCCATACTCCAGAGATTCCATTTTGCTTACAAGACCTCTGGCTTCTTGTCGCGTGTTTGACTTTTCATCTGGATTGTCAGCAACGCTTTCCAATGCTGATTTTACTTTCTCGTATCCATGATCTAGGGTGGCAGTAGCACTGGCGTGAGCAGACCACCTGGTATCACTAAGTCTCTTCACAACTGCAAGATTCTTTCCAAACTCACCCACAAGTATTTCCCACCAGTGGGTTGAAGCACTGAAGAAATTGTACAACTGTTCAACAAAATCAAAAAAGGCAGTAGCTTTCAGAACACGATCTGAATGACCGACAAGGTTCAACGAGTGAGCAAAGCAAGGATCAGCTACTGGATTTCTCTCACGTATTTTACCTTGAAGACCATGATACTTGCCACTCATGTTGGAGGCATTGTCGTATGATTGACCTCTGCCATTCTCTAAGTCTGTTTCTAAAAACATCAGAATACTCTTGGCAAGTTGCTCACCACTGTGACCTCTGCAATCGAGAAATTTGACTAATCTTTCAATAGGACCACTCTCACGCACATATTGAAAAATGCAAGACAGCTGATCCACATGTGAAATATCAGGAGTTGAATCCACAGATATTGAAAAATATTTGGCTTCTTTGAGTTCCGAAATAATTTTCTCTAACACCTTTTGACCAAGCATTTCAATCAGCTCATCGCATACTGTGGATGAAAGGTAGGACACGGAGCCTTTACCCTTATTTCCATTCTTTTCAATATGAGTTGCCAAAAAAAGATCAAATTGTGCTAGCAATTCTAGTGTCCCTAGAAAATTGCCATTGTTTGGTGATCCGATACACTCGTTGTGTCCCCTAAAAGATAGGGGACAGTCCACACTCAGCAAGAAATTTAATTGTGGCAACAACCATTTTCAGAAGTGCTTTCATGTAATCACATTCTGACTGGTATTGTCGAGTAATCAAGCTGTTTACACATCGAATACCTCAAGACCTTGTGGTGAGAGTAATGGCCACATTCTGATGACCTTGGCTGTTTTTGTGACTTTCCAATCTTTGACTTGCATTTTTCCAGTCAGAGAAGCCATGTTTCGAAAAAGCATGGTCTTCACTTGAATTTGAAAACAGTTTGCAGTTAAAACAGAATGACTTACCTGTGCTTGGAGAATAAGACAGCCAACTTCTCCTGATTTACTCGCCATTTGTAAGGGAGTGGTAAAACATGGTCTTGCAAAAGTAACGTTTCTCTTTACTGTCATATTTTATAGATTTCACGATACTGGCATTCATGTTCCAACAGGCTTCGCTCCCTGTCTTTAACCAGTATACGTGCATGTCTTCTGTAATTTTGTCAGGCCACATGCCCAAATCACTCTCCATCGACTTCAATGACTTGTCTGCGATTTCTCCATCATCGGATCCGGAATGAACTTCATGTTGCAATTCTTCACCTACTTTTTCATCGTCCACATCATCAAGTACTGCTTTTTTTGCTGGTTTAAAAACTTGTCAAGCTAGGATGTATTTTTTTGTACACTCTCCACTTGTGCTTCACTCGTGACGTAATAACGTCGTCATGGTAAACACAATCTCGCGGTTGCAGTACAGAGTCCTAAAAGCATTACTTCTATATGTTTATATGTTTGTAGCCTAATTTAGAAAACAAAATAGTATTTGTAATATTCCAGATATGGAAAAACTATATGCAAAAGTACTGAAATATCATCCAAAATACTCACGTGTACACTCAATTAAACCATTTTCTTGTACACTCAGTTAAACCTTTTTTTGCTCTCGGGCCCCCTTCCCTTCCAGGCCCCTAGGCTTAAGCCTACTCAGTCTAATGGTTAATCTGCCACTGGTTAGGACCCTTTACAGAGTTACATTGAAAATTTAATTAAACTACTTTATTATCAATGTATACTAATAAAATGTAGTAAAATTTTAATGTTATATAAGTTTAAACTTCTTAATTTTATAAGAAAATATTTTAAAAAATCCTCAGTCTCTCTTAGTATGAGAATTGTGACATTTATTTTCTAGGTCTTTCCCATTCTCGAATACATTTATCATCCTTCTCTGCAGTACGGAATTTAATATAAATTACTCATTACAGTATAGATATTACTAATGCAAAGTCTTAATTTTTATAGCCTTCGATCTTATTTGTTTAAAGAGTTATAAACTAGAAAACCAGACCTACTTGCCATGCTCACCTGTCACATTCTCTCTTTTTATGACCAACAGAAAGGCAGTGTTTTAATCTGTTGAATTGTGTATAATGCTGTGTTGTTTTCATTATAGAGTATCATTAATTTTGTTGTCAATTTCAAAGTTTATCTTATGGTGTTCAGATTGAGCAGCAAAGGGAATTAAGTTTTAGTTAGAAAGCGATTTAAATTAAAATAGTTATAGGACATTGTTTGCTTTGTGTGTGTGTGTGTGTTGTTATTCCGTGTTTTTAGGTACAGTATTTAAGTAAATAAGTTATTTAGTGTACTAGTGCCATAATTATAAAAAGTAGGCTTAAATTTCATTGGAAACTAACAGCAAAAAAACAAGAGGTCAGAGGTAAGTACAAGTTATCTTGTTTTTCATGTATATTCTTTATTTATTGTTATAAAAGGAACTAAAATGTAAAAATTTAGAGATGTGTTAGGTTAGAGTAGGTAAGATAATGAAAAATAAAAAATATTCTTCACAAGATATGCTTGGGAGATGCTTGTGTGTTACATCATTCAGTATGGTAATGTGAGCTATCCATTTGCCAAGCGATTTACAACTTATGTGGCAGGATAATTAGTTAGACAAAATTAAGTATATAAAAAATAGTTACAAGGTCTGTCAAATCAACTAAGTTCGTATAGAGTTACAATATATAAAATATAAAGTTTTACTGAAACAAAGTTTGTTATTTATTTAGGAGGTTTTATAGGCTATGCAAATGATATTTGAAAATTCTTAGCTGAAACTTTGCATTCGGAGCAGTCAACACTCTGACTTCATATATTCATGAACAGATCTTCAGTAAAAATACTTAATTAAAAAATCTGATTTTTTGTATATATAAAAGACTTGTAAATTTGACTGAAAGTTTGCCAAGTTTGGTGAAGATTCACAGGACGTTTAAAGTTATAGTATGGAAACTGATGGTTACTTTGTTATTATAAGGTTGGTTGATGTCATATGGACAGAGTAAACATACTAAACTAAACCTGTTTTCCCAAGTTTTTGACTAACCAAGTAAAAATTAAGAAGTTATTTCTTAACATGTATGATAATAATGAAATAGTCACACCAGTAAATATTAACTGTTTTCAGAATCCAGTTGGGGAAAAAAAACCAGTAATAATGGTTGGTAATTGTACTAGTATTTTCTACTTCAAATTGTAAACTATTTGGCCTATACTCTTGAAAGAATAGAAATAATTTTGTGATTAAAAATCAGTATTGAGTTTGTTCTTCTTTATCAAAACATGTATGCACTTAAACACTATGGCATGGGATTTGTCAGATGCCACAGGTCTATGATAGTCTAAAAGTTAGGTACATTTTTTCATGAGACATGCTGATTAACAACTTAATTGTCTCAGTAGTGCCTCTATCATTGGAAACCAGGAAATGTAAAGCTCTCCTTTCATTCTAAATGTAATAACTGTATGTGAAAAATTTCTTTCTGGCTTAGAGATTGTTTCAACAAAATTCCTAGGAAGTGCATTTAACAAAAGAGGTTATGCAGTTATGATTAAAATGTATAATACTATTAACAATATGGCAAATGGCACTGTTTCTGTGAAATAGCACAGAAATGTAACTGGTTATATAAATAGCTGTATAAAATTAAAAGAGTTTGAATGAACAAAATTGTACATGGATTCATAATGCTAACACTGTACTAAAGTTTGTATATTCAGTGTAATCAAGTATGTACATTATTACAGTGGCTTCCAACTGCCAGTCTGTGGACTGGTGCAATTCCACAGATATTTCAGCTGATCTACAAGATTGTTGAAAAACAAATTTTCTAAAATATGACTACTGAAGTATATTGTTTTACAGTGTAACATAAAAGTACTTTGTAAAGTTAATGTTTGGTGAAGTGGTCAGTGTAATTTTGGTGTTGGAACTAGCTGTTCCTCAGCTGGAAAAAGTTGGGAACGACTGCATTATTAGACGTAATGATCAGATTAAAACTGATAGTTTTTGATGCATTTATGTATGTGTTACTAGCTTTAAGTTATTTACACCACACTTATAAAGTGTAAATGAAGATTTTACTAAAATTATAAATGTTAATTAAGTCTTCTGAACTGTATTTTATATTTTTTAGCTTTTAAGATCAAGCACTACTTTATATTTAGATGTGCCTGTATTTTTATCCAGGTAACTACATTGCATTTCTGTGGTTACAGATAGTCTCATCATTCAGATTCATTTATATTGAAATATAGAGTTTTTGTTGCTTTACAAGAAAACGTGCGCGTAAAGATAAAATACTTTTTCTAGTTTCTTGTAATCACATGCTGCTATGTTTAAATGCTCATAAACTTGTTTTTTCAGTACTGAAATGTTTCAGAAATTGGTAAAAATACCAAATAATTTTGTACAAAAAAAATGCACTCATATTTTGCTCACTTTATCAAGTAACTGAGTAATTGAAATATTTTTTAATGTTAAGTGATTTCTGTAAGATACACAAATTTTAAATCTTGTAAAGTCATGGAATTTGTTTAAACAGATAGTTCTGTACTGGAACTCTTTGAAATTCAATGGTTTTATCAGAAGGTCCTGGAAATGTTCTCAAAAGTAGCCCCATCACTCTCAAATCTTCCATTCTCATAGACAACAAGCCTTACTGTTATGTGTTTCTCATTAATTGATTACATTCAACAAATCAGTTATTCTCATATAAGACTTGGATAATCGGAATAGTAAAAAAATGATAACCAAAAACAACTAATTCAGATTAGTTGATTATCTTTTTGAGTTGTGAGACTAATTGAATAAGCTGAACAATTTTGAATTAATTGAAAACAATGTGAAAATATAATGGTGATATTTAAATGTCTTGGATGATTGGAATAATCAAAAACTAATAATTTGGAAATACTAATCCAAATCAGTTGGTTATTTGTTTTATTAAATTAATTGTAATAAATTCATTATTTTTATGTGACATTAATCATTTTAATCGATGCTCAAAGGTAATTGATTGAGTTAATTGCCAAGCTCTACTGGAAAATGTGAAGTTGTTTTGTGACAAAAACTTGAATGGAAAAAGCTTCACTGTATAGAAGTGGTTCAGATATTTTAAGTTCATAATTTTGTTTTGATATTATGTCATGATGCTTATTTAACCATCTTTTGTAATTAGCTCTTTTCAGTTGTGATAAAAACTGCTTTTGTAATATGGAAATGTTTTTTCCCCCTTTCACTTTCAATTTTTTGTTTTGGTTGTCACCAGTAAATGTTATTGTTATGCTAGGTTTTGTATTATTAGTGTTCGTGCAGGTGAAGTTTTGATGTTAAAATATTTGTATTAATATTACTTCTGTATAGTTTTATTTGTTTGTTTTTTCAGACTGGCAGTGCAAATCCTTTCTCAGGTTTTGGTGGCTTTGGTTCCAAACCAATACCTGCTTCCAATTCTGTTAATTCATTAAGTAAAAATCCATCCATGCCATTTACAAATGGTACAACTGCTTTTCGTCAGTCTTCAGCTACTGATAAAAATGTATGCTTGGAGAGCTCATCATCAACAGGATTACAGGTAGCCACACAGAATGTTGCTAAAAAGGAAAGTAAACCACTCTCCAGAGATATTAGATACTACCAACAGTTAAAAACACTGAATGAGAATTTTGTGGAGTGGATTCAAAAGCACCTGAGCAAAAGCCCTTATTGTAATTTTACACCTGTGTTTCAGGATTATGAGAAGTATGTTAAAGATATTGAGAAAAAATTTGATGTACAGAATTTAGACATTGAGTGTACAGAACAAAGTACAACAGTATCTTCTGGTTTGACACTTTCCTCAGAAAGTACAAGTACTACAACATCAACAGCTGTGTTTAACTTTGGCTTTTGTTCTAAAACAAATGAAGGTAGGTTATTAAGAATTTTCTTAATTATTCATGAAAATTGTGAAAGGAAAAAATAATTATTTAGATTCATTAAAATATCTGAGCAAATTCTATGTATCATTATTCTAGACTTGTACAGGTATGGAATAAAATTTGAAATATTTAAGAAACAGACCTTAAAGTTTGACCATTTCAATACGGGTCACAAGTGAAAGGCCATGTCATCTTGTTTGTTGACTCACATTCAAAATTTTAATGAACTACTGTTTCATGAATTTATTTCTATGAGTTTGGTACCAAACTGTAGATTATAATTCAAATTTTAGAACTAAATATTACTCAATTTGTTAGTTTAAAAGTAAGTCTAAGAAACACAGTTAAATGATTTTTGTGTGTCATGTAGTATGTTGAATGCAGCACTGTTTCAAATTAGCTATTTGTGAAGTCAAAATACCAAGTCTATAGTTTCATACGAAACATAAACTCAAATTGCAGATATTGAAAAGCTAGAATATAAA
>NW_013668988.1:34184-40420 GCF_000517525.1 Limulus polyphemus
AACCTATATACATATATAATGTATAATAATTCAAATGTGACTGTATTTTACAAAATACTAGTCCACTAAACACAGCTAAGACAAGTTACTTTGTACAAACCAAAGGTCACCTTTATGTTAATTTGATACGGTAACATGAGTGCTCATGAGCCGCGTCGTCGTAACTTTTGTATTGTTATGTTTTTGTGTTATAAATTGTGTTCATTCTAGAATGAAAAAGGCATAATTTATGTTTATTTCTTATTTTATGGTGGTTGCGAGATTGGTCAAATTTACCAAACACTTACAGAGATTAATTACTGAAAACAACAGATAAAATAATAAAGTTTTTTTCTTAAGAAATGTTTGACAACTATCTGGACATGAAAATATGTTCCTGTAATCATTTTGTTCATGGCATATTTCTATATAGCCTGTGATTTTTAACTCTGTTAAGACTGCATGGCAGCTCTGTTGTTGAGGTCATATTTGTGTATCATATTCTACAATTTAAGCAAAAATAGTCATTCTAATTCTATATAGACAACTAGAATTGCAATATTTATTTAATGTACAAAGAATTAATGTTTGCAAACTTTTTTTTATTCCCCTGAGCAGCTATCAAAATGTTTTTTTATAACTTATTTATAGCCTAGTTAGAAAGTCATTTAAATTATAGTAGTTTGAGACATTATGGTCTAGTGCCTGATATGTTTTTTGTGTTCTAAAATGTATATTTGAAAGCAAAATTAATGATTTTATGGAGAACCAACATAGCATAAAAAAAACTATTTCTGAGAAAGTATACATGAATGAAATAGGTTTCAACTCTTATTTAAGCCCAAAATTTCTTGTTTTTCTTGTATATTTTATATTTACTGGTATATAAAAATTTAAAAAAAGTATCCCAAATATAAAATTTAGAAACTTATAATTCGTATAACAAAATTTAAAGTTTAAAAAATTGAGTAAAAATTTCACAGGAACAACTCTGTCAAACTAACTGCTCATGTAATTATTACCTAATGGTTTTTTTCAGTAAGTTGTACTTTGGTTAATTGCCAGTCATGTACTTAGTCTAAAGAGCATCATTGCAAGTGTATGTGAAAAAGTTAGTTATTTATCCTAACAGCTACAGTTAATTTTGTCTGGTACAACTTGCAGTCATTCTAGAAGGGAAAAAAATATTGATTTTATTTAGTGTTTTCCGATTTTTTTGTTTGATGATTCTGCTATAGTTAACATCAGGGTAGAGAAAATAAAAGATTAAAAGTTTTTGTTATTCATTAAGGGGGTTATAGACTTATGAAACTGTAAGATGAAAATAATTATTTTTATTCTTAGCATGAAAATTACCCTTCACATGGACTTTGTAAGTTCACAGACAAATACTTTATTAATAAATCTGATTTCCTTGTGTATATTTTGTAAATATATACGTAGTACATTCAGAGTTATGTGGTTGCTACGAGGTAGGTCAAAATGACCAAGTTTGTATACCAAGAGTTAAATTTAAAAAAAACAACTGAAAATTAAAATTTTAGGCTTAAGAAAACTGCAGGTCTGGACTCACTCTTAGTGCCCAAGTTACTTAAATTACAAGATAGTTTTTCGTGTCTTCTGAGCATGTTTTGGGTTGTTTAAGAAAGATATGTTATGAATTAAGCCCATTTCTACTTTATTTGATATCAAGATTTTAGATAAATGAGTTCATATCATGTTTTAAAAAAACATGTAATGATGTTAATATGTGTGTGTGTGTGTCAGTATATTTCAACACATCTAAAAGAAATTGGAATAATAACATCAATTTATAAGAACTTTATTCATTAAAATATTCAAATGTATGTATAAATTTTACGTCCTTTATTTTATTTTTTTTCAGCTTCAAAAATAACAAGTTCAGAAAATTTTAAATTCTTTCCATCTGTATCATCCACAACTTCTACAAAAACTTTCAGCTTTGGATTAAAAACAGCTACAGAGTCTACCAATTCTGTTTGCTCTGGTTCACTGTTAAGCTTTGGCCAGAGTGGAACAACCACATCAACTGCTAATTCTTTACCCATAACTAAAGAATCTAACTCTATAGGATTTTCTTTCAAGACAAACAATGATCCCCAAAAGCTTAAAGAACAAGGAGGAGAAGGTATTTTTTGTTACACGTTTCAGTTTTATTTGATTAGATTTAATTTTAAATTTATCCTAAAAATAAGAGAGATAAGATAAAGATAATAGTTTCTCCTAACTTTCAGTGAAGAATATAGATTGTTTGAGAAACAAACTGTCTATGTTTCTCCCTCAACAAACAACTTTTACATTGAAAAATTTATCAGGATTGAAAAGGTTCTTACAGGTTACTTAGCCAGCTGATGAAAGGAATATTACTGTATTTGGTGGCATTAACTGTTGTTTAATAGGTAATTAAAGACACCTAAAAACAAAAAAATTAGCACCTAGAAAGGCCAATATATTATAAATTATATCTAGATTATTAATACCTAAATACTGAAAAATATCTTCAATCGGAAATTAGTTTTTTTAAATTGATGCTGTTGATGCTTATTTTGTAGACAAAATGGTATTATTTTTGCAGATGTCTGGACATTTCCCAGAACACACAAACGGGTTCATTTTGTAATTCAAAACAGGAATGTGCATGTATCGGAATGTCAACAATATATGAAATTTTCTAGTTATGAGAATCTTAAGTGCAGTTTAGAAATTTAAGGTTTAGAAGTGATTAACTCAATAAGTCATAAAGTATAATTGTAATTCTTGGTTTTCTTGAATTTGGTAGAAACAAATAGTTGAATGAAGATGTTAAAAACAAGTTGTATTTTTCAATATCATTAGTGATATATATTTTTTTAGATATTTATAAGTATTGACAAAGACTTGATGTTAGTGCAACTTTTATGCAGAAACATTAGATTTAAAAAAATGTATTAACCTCCAGAAACCAGAAATATCAAAATAGTCATAAATGTTTGTAATTGTATTTATATATATAACCAAGTTATCTCTGTTTGATATGTAAAGTTTGTAAATAATTATTTTTTCTTAATTTGCTTTATCTTTTAAAATACGAATTGATCTGTTCTTCAACATTTTTAATTTTTTTTTTTATTGCAGGTACAACATTGGGTAGTAAAGGTACGTTCAAGTTCTTTCCATCTATATCATCCACAACTTCTACAAGTACTTTCAGCTTTGGAATGAGAACAGCTCCAGAATCAACCAATTCTGTTAGCTCAGGTTCAGTTTTAAGCTATGGCCAGGGTGACACAATCACATCAACTGCTAATACTTTATCCACAGCTAAAGAATCTGGCTTCACAGGATTTTCTTTCAAGGCAAATAGTGGTTCTGAGAAGTCTGGAGATCAGGATAAAAATGGTAATTTCATGATATAAAAAGCTGTGTTAATGTCCATTGTGTTTTATCCTAATAAAAAATATATCAACATGTATATTTTATAATTAATTCCATTTTTTTTTATTTCCACTGGTAGAGCTTTATAGTTCTGCTTCTCAACAATTGATTTTGGAAAATAACCACAATTAAATTAAAATCAGTTTATATCTTTCACATTTCACATAGTCTGTTAATGAAACTAGTTCAGGCCAGTGGTTAGAAGATCAGACTGTGTAACTGAGGCTCTGTGATTGGCAAGAAAAAAAAAAGTCACGTTTCATGCTATGGGACCATGAGTGTGTTATAATAGTGATGATCAAATCCCACTATTCAACATAGCAAGAGTTGACAATGGGTGGTTTTGACTTGCTGCTTTCCTTTTAGTCTATAACTTTAAGATTAGGGACAGCTAATACAGATAACCTTGTGAAGTTTTGCACAAAAAACAACAAAAACAAATCAAAGGTTAAATTATATAACAGTTTTTGATTAATGTAATTCACTTTTGTATGCATCTTCTGTAATATTTGATGTTAACTCTCTCTACATGGGCTCAGTTGAATTGTCTGTTTATGTGATCACTTTATACTTGTTATAGTTTAGATGCTACTAATTTTTAATATGGCATGTGTATTTTCACAAAATTTTGCAGACTTTCAATAAACATTGCAAGTCTTTTACATAAACAAATCAGATTTTCTATGAAGTATTTTAAATCAAGATTTGTCTCTGAATATATCGAGTCTTTATTTTATACTAGTCCGAAGTGCAAAGTGATTTTCCTGTAAAGATTCAAAATACTTTTCTTCATGTCAAAAATCTCATATTTCATTTGCGTAACCTCTAAAACCTCCTAAATACATTTCAAACTCTTTTTTTCAGTACAACTTTATATTTATCTGTTATTTTCTCTACCTTAATTCTATACAACTTGGTCAATTTGACTGGCCTTGTAACCACCCAAAAAATATATATATAAATTACCCTTGTTTGTTCTTTCTAGAAGGACTTCAAATTGTAACATGAAACTACATTTGTTTATCCTAAGTAGCTTTAAACTCATAATAATAATGTGCATTCATTTATACTTAAATTTTATTGTTTTATTGCACTTTGAACTGTGCCATTATAAGCTGTAAATCACTTAGGGAATGTACAGCTCGTGTTATGCTATCGAATTACATTACCCATGACCTGCTCGTGTGCGTGCCTGTTAAAAATTATTATATTATTGTTATTTATTTTATGTAATTCAACCTTAACTAACCTAAAAAGTTTCCTCTTTTTGCATTTTAGTTACTTTTATAATAATAAGTAAAGAATACGCATGAAAAACAAGAAATGAAGTACTTACCTGGGCTTTTTTTCTTTGCTGTCAACTGTCGATGACACATAACCCTACTTTTTTATACCAATGGTAGTAGTGTACTAAATAATTTTTATTTAATTAAATATTGCACAAAAGAACATAGAATAATAATATGCAAAAAGCCAAAAATATCTCAGTTTTTCTGGCTTTGTAATTATGTGACAAGAACTGTTACAATTTCATCAAAGTCAGTTGATATGTTTCCCATGGGAATGAGGTTTGTACTGAAAGAGAAATTGACAATTGTCTGTACAGAAAACAATGTAATATGTTATTTGATAGATGAAAAACCTTGGCTTTCTATTGGTTATAAATAATGTAGTATTAAATGCAAGAGAGAACTATTAACAAGTCTTGAAAGAGAGGATGTGACAGGGGGTTGTGGCAAGAGGGGCCTGATATTCTATTTGATAGCTCTTTAACCAAACAAGATTGAAGCCTATGAAAATTATGATTTGCCTGAGCAATGACAATATTATAGTGAGTAATTTACATTAAATTTCGTACTTATTGGAGGGGTGTTGAATAAATTAGAGAAGAGGCGATGCCTAGAGAAAAAATTTCACTTTTCTCATACTTTGGGAAATGCAGGATTTTTTAAAATATTGCCTTATAAATTTAAAAACTACAAACTTATATACTACTAAAATATGGATTATTATCTATGATTTTATGCTATACTAATTGGTATAACATCAACAAATGAAAAGTAGTTTAATTAAATTTTGAACGTAGCTCACTAAAAACCTCGTGACATGCAGAGTAAAGAAAGCCCATGGCAAGAGGGTTAAAATACTAATAAAAATAAGGACAGCTTTTAAGGAAAAACAAAGTATGAATTTATAATTATTTTTTTCTTGAAGAATTTTCTTTAATCAATATAGTTCATATACAATTATTAAAGCATATATATATTTCTGTAGCCTTTTTTTTACGAACAGATATTTTTATTTTTCAAAATTAATTTCAACATTTTGCATGATTTAAACAGCTGATTTGTTGAAGGTTCTTGGCTAAGTTTTAATAATTATTTTTACATACTCATATATTCCAATAATTCAGAGAACTCCCAGAGTGAAGAGGAAAATGAACAACCACCCAAGACTGAGTTCACTCGGGTTGAAGAAAAAGATGCTGTATATTCTAAAAGGTTTAGTAATTATTATAAAGCATAATCTAATAAGAACTTGTTGATGTTTGGAATATACTCTAAAATAATGATTTATATACTTCTTAACTTATTTGTGGACGTAAACTTTGTTGAAGAAAGCATTTATGATATTTATTTACACGAACCTTAACTCTCTCAATACGGGCTTAGTCAATTTGACCGATCACGTGACCTTTTTGTACTTTTTTAAAGTCTTTATAGATTTAATACTTATAACCCTCAATGTAGTGGGTATATCTTCACGAAATTTG
This sequence comes from Limulus polyphemus, assembly GCF_000517525.1. Lineage (NCBI taxonomy): Eukaryota > Metazoa > Arthropoda > Merostomata > Xiphosura > Limulidae > Limulus > Limulus polyphemus. The sequence goes on from NW_013668988.1 coordinate 40,372, forward strand.
GCAGTCTTTTGGTTAATATTACAAGTCTTTCTCATACAAAAAATCATAG
>NW_013668988.1:40509-73694 GCF_000517525.1 Limulus polyphemus
TTGTAACATGAAACTACATTCGTTTATCCTAAGTAGCTCTAAGTTCATAACACAATACATCTATTTATAATAATATCTTATGGCCCTTTGAACCATGTCTAACTACTATCCACACCATTATAAGTTGTAAATCACTCGGAGAACGAGCAGCTCACATTACGCTAATAAATTACATTACCCACGAGCTGCTTGTGTGTGTGCCTTATGAAACCTTTTTATTATAATATTATTATTATTTATTTTACTTAATCTAATCTTAACAAACCTAAAAGGATCCCTATTTTTATCTTTTACTTACTTTTATAGTTATACATAAAGAATAAACATGAAAAACAAGAAATAAAATACTTAACCAATCTTCTTTTTTTCTTGCCATCAGATTTTGAAGAGAGTTAACCCTAATTTTTTATACTAATAATAGGAATGCATTAAATAATTTTTATGTAATTAAATAATGCACCAAAGAATATAAACTATTAACTTGCAAAAAGTAGACAAATTCCCTTACCCCTCTGGCGTTTTTTTTTTCTGGCTTTCTAACTATGTAACGAGCTGTTACAAATTCATCCAAACTAGTGATTAACTTTCCCACAGGAACGAATCTTGTACTGTGAGTGAAATTGACAATATTCTATTCAGAGCACATCGTTATACAATACATCATTTGATAGATGAAAACCTTGACTTTGTATTGGTTATAGATAATATATAATGAAATGTAAGAGATAACTATCAATGAATTGTGAAAAAGAGGATGTGGGAGGGGTGTGTGATTTTCTGTTCAATAGCTCTGTAACCAAATAAAATTAAAGGCTATAAAAAGTATGGTTTGTTTGAGCAATAATGATTTTATAGAGATTAATTTACGTTCAATTTCGTACTTTTTCTAGGGATGATGACATGCTAAGAGAAAATGTATCACATGAGTCACACTAATGGAAATTCAGGATTTTTTTAATATTGCCTTGTAGAATTAAGAATGTAAACCTTGTATACTATTAAAATATGGATTATTAGCTAAGATTTTATGCTATTCTAATTGGTATAACTTAGTGTCTTACATTAAAACATTGTGTCATGCACAGTAAAGTATACCCAGGGCAATAGGGTTAATATAAAGTTCTGGAAATGGGTATTTATAGATCTTGTCTTTGTACTAATAAAAGTTTATACTTTGTATGCATCATAGTCGTGGTGAACAAAAACTGCTCTGACAGGTACCTCTATGTAGACTTATCTTTTTATTTCCTCACATTTCTGAAAAAGTATTTTGGTTTTGTCATATTCATGTTCAGTATACAGTCTCTAATTGGCCTGATATGGCCAGGTGGTTAGAGTACTTGACTCACAATCTGCTGTTTGCAGATTTGGTTCTCTGTTCCACCACACATGCAAACATGCTCACCCTTTCATCCATGGGGGCATTGTAATGTGATGGTCAATCCCACTATTCTATAGTAAAAGAGTAGCTGAAGAGTTGGCAGTTGGTGATGACTAGCTGCCTTCCCTCTTGTCTTTCACTGCTAAATTAGGGATGGCTAGTGCAGATAGCACTCATGTAGCTTTGTGTGAAATTCAAACCAACAACAGTTTACAATGTGAAAACATTAGTTCAAGATGATTTCAAAATATTTTGTTGTTGTTTTTGTATCACAACGCCTCAAAAAATTGACTGAACAATTTCTATGGAAACAAGGCTAATAAAATTATTTTATCTGATTGATGTATATTTGTGTCAACAAAGAATGAATGCTATTCTGATGAAGGGAAACAGTTTTATGACAGTTTTATCTTGTATTTAGTGTGAAATATAACAATACTCCATAAAATATATACATACACACAAGTTTTTTTTTAATTAAATGTTTTGACCTCAAATTGATAGGCCTTTCATTGAATTAATTTGTATTTTCCTCATAATAATTTTTAAATATTGAAATGTAATCTCTTCATTATTATATTAGTTCATTATTTCTGTGATAGGTAGTCTATCTACATCCACTGTGAGCAGGTATTTCCCAGTGCTTGCACGCAAAAATCTTGGCATTGTGTGAGTCATGAAACAAACATTCTGACCAATGAAACTCCATTTTCTTTTTTCTGTTGCCTTAAACTTATGATTGAGTGGCCAAAATATATTATAAACATCAAATGGCATGGTATCCTAAATTAAACCAGTTAATATTTGAGCAGCAGGTTCCAAATTATTTAAGCTAGCTATTTTGATTCAATAAATAATAATGAAGAATAATGCTACCTGGTTAGATTAGTTAACTCAAATGGCATGATTATGAACATGTTGACACCAACAAGAACACTGAAAATTGCAGGGTAAGGCCTCAAGCCTTGAAACACACAATAAGATCAGGTAAGTACAGTGTATGAGAAGTAAGGTATGGAATTGGAAAATAAAGTCTGGAAAGCTGCAACATAAGTGTCAAATTTGAATTGAGGATTTGTTCATATATTTTTAAATGTATGTAATTAAAAGCCGAGTACTTTTTTTTCAATTTCTGTTACATATTTAGGCTATAAATGATTAATATCATATCATGTTTCTCAATACCTGGAATGGGTAACTGAATACAAATATATAGATATCAATGTTTGCTTTGTCTTAAGGAACAGTAATAAGGTAGCTGATGTTTTTTTGTTTTTATTATACAAACTAAAATAATTAGGGACATTCTTCTAATACTCAAAAGAAAAACATATTGGTAGAAAAATGGGCATTTATTGTTTTTCAAGTAATTCCTTATTTACACAAAATGTACTTCATCTGTGTTTGTGATAATCTTTTGTGTACATGTTTATACACAAAGTTGAATACATTAGTACTTGTAGACAAACCGTTAGTTTTGGGTTAAATAAATTTCATAAAGACTGGGCTTGTAATTTGGTGGACTTCTATAAAAATAAATATTTCTATAGGTTTTATGTTGATTTAGCAAAGTTTTGATGAATGTACAGCATATTTCTAAACTGCATTAATTTGCATATTATGTTTTGTGTTGAACATCAGAGAATTGATAAAAGTTGTCCTGGCCAATTTATCCAGTAGAGTCTGATCCCTTAATAGGACCTAGTATGGCCTGGTGGCTAGGGTGCTCGATTTGCAATTTGCAGGTCATGGGTATGAATTCTTATCACCCAACATGCTCACCCTTTCAGCTGTGTGGGTGTTATATTGTGATGGTCAATCCCACTATTTATTGGTAAAAGAGTAGAATAGCTCAAGAATTGGCAGCAGTTGGTGTTGACTAGCTGCCTTCCCTCTAGTCTGTCACTGTCAAATTAGGAATACCTAGTGCAGATAGCCATTTAGTAGCTTTGCAGGAAATTCCAAACAAATTAAACTCTTAATGTATTTTTTAAATACATCAGAACAACATCACTAATGTTTACAAAGCCTTATTATTTTAGAAAATTTTTTTTATTTTTTCTCTTAATATAAGGTTCTTGTGAACTTGAATATCTTAAGCTTAGTTTAGTTCTAACGTTAAAGTCCAGAAGTCAGTTATCATACAACTGCTGTGTATAATGTATTTACACAAAAATGGTAAATGTGTATCTGAACAGCATTTTTAATTATTACAGTGTAGTAGGTAGTAGCACTAAGAAGCCTGAAATAGGTAAAATATTTTGATAAGTAAATAAGTATTATTTTGTTTTGTCTTTTGTAGTGAATGGTGTTAAAACAAAATCAGGTGACTGTATCTGAAACCACAATAAAAGGTTCAGTTTTACATGTATATTTATTTATCTTTTTATATTTGTTTCAGATGTAAATTGTTTTACAAGAAAGGTGGCTCTTATGTGGACAAAGGCATAGGAACATTGTATGTAAAGATGGTAGAAGAAACATCACAGTTATTAGTGAGAGCTGATACTAATTTAGGTAAGTCCATCCTTTAAAATGATGGTAATTAGAACTTTCAACCCTTACCTTGATAGTTCTGTACTAGTTACACACTCAACCTCCTCCCATGACAAGACTTATTTAAGTATAGTCCGCATAAGCTGAGATGAGCCCAGCTACCTGAAGTTAGTCTTTCCATCCCAGTATATTGAACAAGTCACTAGTTATTTATAAATTTTAGATGATTTTCAATAACTAGCATCCTCTTTATAAAGTGACCCATGGGTGCTATGACCACAGACATTTTCCATTATGCATTAATGGTAAACAAGGACTGGAAATAAACAGTTTTCTCTTCATTTTTCTTAGTCTCATAATAGACATCTCAGTTTAGGTTTATATATATGTATTATTTAAATTCAAAATAATTTTCCCTGCACAATTCACAGCATTATTTACTTAAATGCAAATTTTATTTCAACTGTGTTTTTAGAAGATGAAAGAGGAATTAATCTTATTGTTCTCATGATTGATGTTTTTTAGCAGTAATGATAGGACCTATTGTGGAATCTACTGGATTTTGCAACCAAGTTAAGCCTCTTGCGATAAACATGCCCTCAAATTTACACATCTGAATTGTTATCAAGCAGCAATCATTAAGTTTCATTTCTTTGATATGATTCATAGAAACTGGTGGGACAGGAATATTTTATAGTTTATATTTTTTAAATTCTTTAACCTTTGATTAAAAAAATGAAATATGGTATTTGAGTTTTGCATTATCATAATAAAGCTATCAGTGATTTGATAATTTTGTTTTTTAGGTAACATTTTTAGGTAACAAATTCTTTAACCTTTGATTAAAAAAATGAAATATGGTATTTGAGTTTTGTATTATTATAATAAAGCTATCAGTGATTTGATATTTTTTTTTGTTTAGGTAACATTTTGTTAAATGTTCGTCTAAGTTCCAGTCTCCCAATGGAAAGAGTAGGAAATAACAATGTGCTTATTGTTTGCATTCCCAATCCTCCTATTGACCCGAAAACATCTACTGAATCAACTCCTTTCCTCATTCGTGTTAAGAATGGCAAAGAAGCTGATGAGCTTCTAGAAAAGCTGAATCAGTATAAATCTTAAACCTCCACATTTGTTAAGTTCATGATTCTGATTACGCCAGATGTACGTTTCCAGGTTAAGGAATTACTAGTTTTTATTGTTGTAAAATATTATGACTTGTGTAAGGATGGAAAATAAAGTTATGACCTTTGGTATAACTAGTGTAAATACAAAGGCTTGTTAAAAACGTGTGTGGTTTGTCATTCAAGTTTAATCTTGGTTATTAGTACAAGTCAAGATAGATAATCCACATCTATGACCAATGTTTTTGTATGTGCTGGGTTATATGTGTTTAAATATTGTCTTTATAAGGCATACTTGATAGTGTGTTATTTGTTGCATTGATAACTATAGATAGCAAATGAATTTAATGAAATGTATATTACATGAAGTAATCTAATGTAATAATTTTAAAATTAACTGTTACAGAATAGAAAGCTAAAGTCTTAATCCCCATTGGGTAGAATTAAAAGGAGAGAATTTCCAGTTTCATCACATTTAATCCAAAATATAATAATCAGTTTTTTATGTATACATTTAGTCAATTTAAAGTATAGGTATCAAAGACATTTTAGTACAAGTCAGAGAGCAGTTTAAGATTCATATTAAGAAGCATGGTTGTATATAATTGAAATACATTTATGAAATTGATCATCTGATTGGTCAAGTTACACTAGTAACTTTAAGGTTTTCGAGTGTGTTTTATTATAAAGAGAAATATTAACATTTGAAGTGAAACATACGATAGCATCACATTATGTTAGTGTATCATGTATCTATTAATACAGTATTAAAGATACAGACTTAATTGTTGTTATGGTTAGTAGCCCATGGTTATTAAGTAGTAATTTCTTTTAATAACTAAATACTAATTATTAATTTGTTTTATTGTGTGTTTCAGCTGCTTAATCTGCTGTTGTCTTCAGGGAAGTCCTAGAAAGTCTGTGTCTGTATTGGTAGAGGCTGGGATTAGATCCTGGTTCTTCTTGATAGAGGTTTTCCCCCCATATAGAACTTGAATCAGTTAACTATCTGAATATTTTCAAGAGGAGTATCCAGGTATTGCAAACTTCTATGCAACATTGACTGAGTGTATTATCAGTAAGGTGTATATGTGGTTGATAGTATTATTCCAGTTTATTGTTTGGTCTTCTTTACTGGCATGATAGGCTACTGCAGATAAATCATACTAAGTCATGTATTTCTGTCTTGTACCTGAATTCTAGCTTTTGTTAGTCTTTTTTTTTCTCTCTGTCTCTCCCTCCATTGTATTGGAATTCACATTCACAAGAAATGTTGTAAATGGTGTTTTTCCTTTACTTTGTTCGTCATACAGATTTGAGTGGCTGTGGTTAATCAAAAAAAATTTTGATGTTAAGAAATATGAATCCAAGGGTTGCTGTTGTTACAGTACTTGACAAAATTATTATTTTTGGCCCTAACCATGTCAATATCATTTAAAGAGAAACCAGGAAGAATATTTCAGGCATGTCTCACATCAGCTCATTTGATAATCGGTTTGAATTGGCTGTTAGCAACTGAACATAATTTCATACAACATCAAACTTGTAAATATGCAGATAAAAATTTTTCTTAGCTTAGATTCATTAGTATATGCATGCTTTGAAAGTACTGGTGAAAATGAATTTTCTGAATGGGAACCTGATCCTTTAATACTGTTTTTAAAGTGTTTTACAGACACTTGCTGGTACATTGTTAATGATAACAGTAATAAATATTTTAACATTCAAACATTTTAACTAATAGTGCCATGTACTTTAATTTTAAAAAAAAGTCATCAGCAGAAAGTAATGTTTTAATTATGTTACAGGCATATTCCTAAATTAGCTAGTTCATGAAATTACTAGATATTTACAGTTATTTCGTAAAATGACAAATTTCTCATTGTTCCTGTGGTGGACATATATCCTACAATTTTCTTAATATCTTTAAATATATTAATGAAGACATTTAAAACTGTACCTTTTTTTTTTGGTTTTTTATAGGTTTGTATACAAGATGGATGTTAAAATGATTCCAATATACCTAAGTGTTTATAGTGACATAATTTGTCTTTAGAGCTTCTGTACATAGTGTATTTCTTGGCATGGCAAAAAAGTTGAAAGTTTCAGTTTATACAAGTTTTTTTTAAGATATCTAGTAATATTGAATATATGAAGAAACCATGATATTAAGAACTCATTTGGGATTAATAAATAGGAAAAGCTAACAATTCTGAAGAAGGAAGGTGTACATTCAAAAATCACTTGGGTTTTTGAGTGCATGAGAATATCTTATAATTCTAATAAAGTAAAAATTTGATTAAATATATGTTTGCTTGTGACTTTTGTAGTGAAAGTATAATTTGTAGTTTCACATTCTGCATTTTTAAACATAATTTTTACTTCAACAAATATTTCTAGTTTAATATTCTTTGAATTGTTAAAATACATGAACCACAGTTTAATATAAGTTCTTTTATAATGTGAGCACTTTAAAAAAAAACTTTTTGTCAATGTGCAGAATATATATGTTGATATCTGGCCAAGAGTTTGTTGTTGTTTTTATCCATCATACTTTTTTAAAGTTTCCTGTGGGATTCTGATCCATTTTATGTAACAGTTTTTTAGGGTAAATTAGGGTCTTTTTTTTTCTGTTGCATCATACAATGCTTAGTTTCTGTATGTTGGTTAGATTGAGGTGAGGAAATGACACACACCCAATTAATATCTTAGAACTTTTGTTATCTACCTCACAAGCATATTCATTGGATTACAGTATTTATATTGGATTCAAAGGTTTATCTGTAGTTGAGAGTGTACAAAACTGGAATATTTCTTTTCCTTTTTCTCCATTTCTGTTTCTTTTGCCACTTGAACGCTTCTTATAAATATTGGTTTGGAAATTTAGAAGGGACTGTCTATATACCAACAGTAAATATATAGTAGACATTTATGTTGTGTTATTAATAGTAATTTTCTTACACTTATTGATAATCCCAATTACAACATTAGGGTGTACAAACAGCAAGAAAATGTGGAAATATCTGAATAGAATATCAATAGTAAAATAAAAACAGCAAAAATGGAATGTGGATAAAAAATATTAAAAGAAGGTTCATTGTTTTGTTGATGCCAGATTTATACTTTTTCCTGGTGATGAAATCTTGAGCTTTTTTTTTTTTTGTACTATTTTAACTGTTTGGATTTTACTAAACAGCAAGAATTGTGTTTTTAGCCTTTTGGTTTTCCACAGAATGGACATTATTTTTGCTAGTTATGAATAATCTAAAGGTTTAGATTATTTTAAGTATTAATGTTCAGAAACTGTTGGGAATTATTTCAAGTCTTGTAATTGAAATTAATATCTACTGTTTTAGACTTCATCACATTCCTTAGTTTTATGGAAATTTTGAGCATTTAACAAAATTTAACTTTGAATTGGCAGTTTAGAGATTGAGAAGGAAAACTGTATTTTTACACTAACTTGCTGAAAAACAGCTACCTTTACATGTCCTCAGTGATTTATGCATCCTGTAAAAAGTTAGTAAGTTTACAATATTTTCTTTCAATCATGATGTGCCAAAAACCAGAACTTAATTTTCTCTGAATTTTATGTAAAACAAAAAATAAAATAAAAATTATATACTAATCAATTATACCTGATCCTTCACTTTGTATTGTGAATGATACATAATTAATGACACACAATAATCTGATAATTCCCAAAGTTATCTGGAATAGAAATTCCCATTTTAACCAGTTTTTATTCAGTACTATTCCAAATGTCTTAATAGTTCTGAAAATCTTTAACATATGAAAATAGTAATCAATCTAATGTTTACTTAAAATTTTGAGAGTTCATATTATAAAGTAGGTAGTATGCAAATTGTACAGGCTGAGAACACAATATTAGTATTAATTTTGATATGAAGGAATCCATTAGAGTAAGGAAAAATTTCTATGAATAATGATGTTGCAATTATAAATTTGTGATGCACATTAGTATTTCAAAAATGGAAAGTACTTGTACTCAAACCTAATTTGTTATATCTCTGATGAGGAAATGTCATCAAAATTTTTAAATATGTAACCATCTTGTCATTCCCTCCCTGTTGCACAGCGGTATGTCTGCGGACTTACAACACTAGGATCAGGGTTTCGATACCCATGGTGGGCAGAGCACATATTTCCCATTGTGTAGCTTTGTGTTTAATTACAAACAAACCATCTAGTCACAAGGCATTGAAACAATTAAGATTATAATTTTTATGCATTAAATAGTATGATAGCATGGTAAATAATTTTGACATAAAAGGGGAGAAGAATGGTTTCAGGGCATGTTTTTAATAAGATCTTGCAAAACTCAAAAGATTAAATCTAGGATTTACTTTTGTAATGTAGATTGTCAAGCAGGAATGGAAATGTAAAATCACATCATCAAAACACTAGTTATTGTATGAAATGTACCTGGTCCAGCTAATTCATCAACATAATTATTCTGTGAAAAGTGGTGTATTGTACTTGGTCCAGCTAATTCATCATCATAATTATTCTGTGAAAAGTGGTGTATTGTACTTGGTCCAGCTAATTCATCATCATAATTATTCTGTGAAAAGTGGTGTATTGTACTTGGTCCAGCTAATTCATCATCATAATTATTCTGTGAAAAGTGGTGTATTGTACTTGGTCCAGCTAATTCATCATCATAATTATTCTGTGAAAAGTGGTGTATTGAACTTTTAGTTTAGTATAATGTATTTTTCACAGTTTTAGAACATTTCTAGTTACGTTGCAGATATCTTCAGTTTACGATATACTTTTATATCGTCAGAGTTCAAAATCTGCAAAACTTTTAATTCCACATGACATATTACATGCAAGATACAAAAGATAGGAAAAAACAATCATTAATCAAGTTGAGTTCAAATCTTTCTTATCAGATAAATGTTTTGCATGTGAGTGTATTAAATTATATTTTTGGTCTTTTGAACTTGTACAACGTATGTATGTGAAAAATTTTCTGTTTCAAATCTTTAATCTTCTTCCCAGTTCTACTCCTTAACATTATACAAGCTTGTAAAGACTTTGAAATTAGAATGTAATTTTATAAGACATGGTGTTGACATTTACTATTCATACGGTGAGTATTAACACATCTAGCATAAGCTGTAACAACATAGATTACTGGTTTCACACTAAAAACAAGTTATGTACATTTTTTATTGAAAACTACGTTTGTACAAATACACAAAGTTTTGTAACATAATGCATTCCTTCAAACATTTAAACAGATCCAAGTGTTGGTTTATGTTTAATATGTATGTTGAAAACTGGCAGCTTTCAAGTTCCATCTTAAGAATCATAAAAATAATAAAAAGGTTAAGAAAACTTTAAAATTTCCAACATGGGGATTCAACACATTCCTAACTGTATTAGACTAAGTCCTTTCTCCAACAAACAAAATAGAAAGCAAAAAAAGAAAAAAATTTGGGTCCAACATTTAATAAAAACCATAGTATTCAAATATATTTAAGTATCAACAGCTTTTTTTTTTCTTCCAGAAACTAAGTCTTGTGTAGAACAACTTTAAACTTTTGATATCAGAATGTTTTGAAAAGTACTTGTTTTAAAACTTTCACACAAAGAATTACCTGCACATAATTTTGAACTTATGGGCTATAGTGAGCAGTCACCCACTATAAACTCTCGGGCTACTCTTGTCTAACCAAATGATAGGATTTTACTATCACTTACATTACATCAATGCTCCTAAAATTGTGTAGCATTTTTTTGCAGCAATGGGATACAAACCATAAACTCATTCATAAAGATTCACAGTTTTGGCATGCAGACCACACCCAGTATAATTAAGTACAATGCAATTTAAAGTTCCTTTTCTTAAATTTAATTATGAGCCTTTTTTTTTGTGGCGGAATACATAAATGTGCATTTAATACTTAAGTTGTTTTTTTAATTGGGTTATAGCAGGAAAACTAATTTAATATGATTTTCCATCAATCTATTTGAAAACAAGTATAAATACATTTCTAATTCCAGGATATTTATATTCATATTGTACCAATAAACAGGAATATAAATAAAAATCCTCCAATTTTTTTCATGATAACCTTACAAATCGAGTAACTATGAACACTTATTACACCTAATAATGGCATTTAAAGCATATGTCAAGAAAGTTATTCTATAGTGATACTAAAACTTACACAAGATTAAACCAAATACATAAGAAAATCAGACAACTTTTCTATATAAATTGAGAAATTTTAAGATGTAATATTTAATAGAAAGTGTCCTGAAGATTATTTTACAATATAAAAAGTATTTGATAGCAAGTACAAAAGGCAAGTCCCGTGTAGAAAGAATCATACACTATTTCACCCTATGTGAACTAAGAATTCGTAATGCTATTAGTAATTACATTATTATTAAACATAAATGCTATTTCTTTAAGTTAATTACATGTACGAGATTCAAGATTTATGTTCTATGAAGTTAAGCAGCAAATGAAAGTAAAAATTTATTAGTAACCCCTTTCAACTTGCATAAATTTACAGTTGAACAAAACACTGATCAAAAACAATTTTCAATTCAGTTGGCAGTTGAATTTTGTTCATTTTAGTGAACTTCTAAATTGAATTACAATTTATGATTTCAAAAATAACACCATGTAAGAATACCTTGTGTCAAATAGTTTGTTCCACTAAAATAAAAGATGTTTTATTAGACATTTATCATATTTCAGGGCTTAATGTGTTATAATTTACATATTGATAGGGGGAACTACAAAGGTTCTAATTACAGTACAAAACCTGTAGGTAAATATGCACACAGCAAAGTAGTTTTAAATACACTGAAGTTTTTCTGACAGCTAATAAATCGGCAAGAGTTAGGCACTAACAGCCATTTTTATATAACTTATGATAACGTAAATCATCTAATACTTTTGCTTTTCAGTAGCTTCTTTGAAACAATTTAAGTAGGGTACAATGTATGCTTGTTAACAATTATAATTGTAAATACTTACAATTTAATCAAATAGGTTGCAAGGTCTTTCAAACTAATATATACACTGATATATTGAAAAGTACAAAATTAAGTTATGTCACTAAATATTTTTAACTGCTGTCAGTGAGAGAGAAAATATCTGAATTTAAAAAAAATTAGATGTACATAAATACTAGAAACTTACAGTGTAGGATGAACAACACAACATATAATAATGTAAGTGATATTAAAATATTTTTATATATGCAGAAGGCCTAAGTCACCATGTAATTTCAATTCTCTTGAATACTTTCAAAGAAAATTGAGCTTTGTGAATAAGTTTTTAGGTGGAGGCCCATACGTGGTTCCTTTCAACATATATATTGATAAAGATAAAAACAAAAATGCTATATTCTGCCATTTTCCAAACTGCAGACTATTAATTTCAAGGAGCTATGAATTAATTGGAATCTCCTGAAGTATAAATAAGTTCACTTGCTATAATTTCATTGATAGGTGTTGATCTTCCATTCTGAAAAAAAGAAAATACAATATTATAAATAATAATATATTTTGTATTTCAAAAGTATTATTATCTTGAGAATCGTTATCCAAAGCTAATGGTAATATGGCCTATTTGTTTCTCACAATTTACATTTAGTACTAAATTATTACAGCTTATTTACTGTATCTTAAGTATAACGATTGTTGACCCACAACATAAATAAAGCTCCCTTAAACTTAACAGAATGTTAAAGTTATTTTTTTTCATTGTACATTTTAAAATAAATAAATTGCAGGGAATAATTTTCCCCATGAAATACTGAACTGGATATTAAAACACAGCAAGTCTGTTAAAACATAGATAAGCTTCCTCCACTGGCAGTTTGGAAACTTGATCTATAAGGAAGGTCAACAAGAAAGATTTTCACACCTAGCTAACATCAGAAAGGTTTGTAAAGATAGCTTGTGATTGGACAAATGTAAAGAACATTCTATAACTACCTATCCATTGCTGGCTTTTCAAATCTTCATGCCACAGTTGTATACAGTGCCATCTGTTTAAAGAAACGGCATATTAAACATTTCTGCCACTGTACATAATGTGTGATACTGTCTTTTTCGAAATAAAACATTCATACTGCCATGGACATGAGCAGCCATACTGCTTATAAAAAAAACAAAAGCTATTAAAGTTGCTGACCATCATATTAAAATTTATGAGATGTCATCGCCAATATAATTGAATACTTTCTTTTTTTTTGGCCAACCAACTTTAAAAGGAAGTTTAAAACATTTAGATGTTACAAGCTAAAAAGTGCACAACATAAAATAAACATCTAATAAGAATGAACTATTTCGTGAAGTTTGATTGGTTGTCGACCTCTCTTACTAACTCCCATAATATCACATTATTGTAGTTAGTACTATGTTTGGTACAAAAGATCAGTTTTATTCAAGGTTCTTTTTATAAATAATGAAAAATTAAGTTACCAGAAAACAATAAATATATTTTAACAAAATAGAATTTAACTTTCTACACATTTTGACAACTGCCTGTTGCAAAAACTTGTTGTTTGGTTAGGTTAGCTGTCCTGAGATTTTAGTCATTAAATTTTCAAAATTAAGAAAACAAAAATAAATTGTTTATACTTCATATGAATAGGGAGATACATAACCCAGAAAATAGTATTCACTTCACAATTTTTTCCAACCGAGAATAACAATATAAAACAACAGAAAATGTAAAAGTAAACAGTAGACTACTGACTTTAATATGCAATGCAGTCTACCACTACCATCATCTTCAGGAAAATTGGTAAAATATTAAACCCAATATTTGATTTTTCTTCCCAAGTCATATATAAAAAATTCTAGATGGGCAACCTTACCTCAATGCTAGCATCCAGTGGTGCTGATAAACCATTGCTCACTGAACCACTGTCAGAATCACAGCTTGTTTGGGATTCTGTGGCAATTTTTAGTGCTGTACTACTAATATCATTATTTCCAATAAAATTCTTGGTGTCTTCATCATCCCCATTTCCGTAATGTTTAAAAGAACCTGAATTGAATCTACCCCCTTCTCCACGAATTCTGTTCATTGCATGTCTGTGTCTTGACTCGTGAAGGTATTTCTAAATAAACAAACTAAAAAGTTAACAAAAATATATTTCACTCATGTATATATATATAACAATTTTAGTAATTTTACTAATTTCTAATATAAAATCAAAGACTATTTTTTATGCTCAAACACTATTTCTAATTTATGTCAATATGAGGAAGTTTTCATAATAAGCGATAACCAATGGTAACTTCTTGAAATTATTATTTTCTAATTATTTAACACAATTGAAAAAGAACTTGGAAGTAAATTTTTTTAAGGTATTCCACTTACTCGTCTTTCTTTGGGGATTCGTCCTTCAGCCTCTAATTTGGCACGAGCTTGCCTTCTTTTCAATATTCGGTGATACTGTTTGGCATTCACATATAACGGCTCCTCTTCCAACAGTTCAGCACCAGGAAGTGGTAACCGTTGCACTGCTTGTAACCCTCCTGTTCCTGGTACCACCTAATAGAGAATACTACTATGATACCATAATTCCAAACCTTTGTTACATATACAGGGGGTCCTTGTTATACAATGGAGTTAGGGACCAGAAAATTGCAACTTATAACGAAACGATGTCTAACGGGTAATTTTTCCCCATAAGAATAATGAGAAATGGGGGGATAGGGACAGTAAGTGCGTAAACAATGCCTATGCAATCAAAGGCAGAGCAATTTCTCCTATAAGAAACAATGAAATATGATATTGAATAGAGACCATAACTTAAGAAAATGTTGTTTTATACCTAACAACCAAAATACGTACTGCACATGTACAGTAGCTGTACTATACAACAGATATTTATAACTAATTCTGAGTTCAAGGACCTTTAAACAGCATTTAATTTTACCAAATACTTCATTGAAAACCATTTCTATGAGCATTTTGAAGCAGCCCTGTACACTTTAAAACATTTTCCCTTTTTAATAGAAAACATATTTATGACATTTTTAAGCAATTGCTCAAACATAAAACCATTTTTAGTGTAAAACATCACAGAATATTAAACAGCATTTTAAAAAGATTTTACCATAAACTTTAATTTTTATGTTCTTATCTTGGGGAGTGTATGCATTGTGCTTGATTGAAGATGGTGTTGGGACAGAATGAGAACAGAGATTCAGCTGTAAGGTCATCAACATCACTGACATCCGCCGTCTTTATCTCTATAGAAGAAGTAAGCTCAGGATTTTCCTTCACTTTAGTGCCAGTAGGGCCTGCTTTGGATTCCTTGGGTGTTTTTCTACTTGCATGTTATTAGTCAATGTTCTTTAGTGCATTATTTAATTAAATAAAAATTATTTAGTGCATCACTACCATTACTATAAAAAAATCAAGAAATATGATTTTTTGTATGTGAAATTTCGTGAAGATATACACACTATATTGAAAGTAGAAGTATTAAATCTACAAAGAGGTCACATGGTTGGTCAAATTGACCAAGCCCATGTTGAGAGAGTTAAGCTGAACTGAATCAAAAACTATGAACGACGTATGTGCAGGGAAATTTTACATTGTGTTCCTCAAAAAGTCAGTGACGTAAGTGCAAAACAACATATATCTCAATGCCATATAACATGGACCCCCTGTATAACTAAACAAATATTGAGAAGGTTGTGAAAGATCTCCTGATGTACAAGTTTCATCATTATCATATGACACTATTAATCTTCTAAAGGCATGCTAAGTATAAAACTGTGTTCCTAATTTACGGGTATTTGTACCACTTATACATTTTTAATTGTTTCAAAATATTACAGTGTGCTGCTTTTGGATCTGTTGTGGTATGTGACTTTTCCAGGTAGATTAGCATGCCTATATCTAGTGTGTCAATAAACCATGATTCAATAAAAGGTTTTTTTTTAATGTAAATTCACCTCACAAAAACTATCATTAATGAACAGTGCAACAAATTTGTACACAACCATACAAAACTAGTATACATTACCAAACAATACTTATCATATAGATAACTATTTAACTGTCACACTAAGCTGTCACTATAGTCATGCTATGAATAATAAGATGCTTGGTTTCAAACTAAATGTAGGAAATGCCTTCTTCAACAACAGAAAATGTTCAAATAACTAATCTAATTCATGACTAAAGAACTGCATACACTAACTTTAGAAGGAATTTGGCTTCCAGCAAATCTTAACTTTTAAAAGTCAAATTTGTAAACTGTGTGTTCTATATGCCATACTATAATTTTGTGTAATTGTTTGGGCACAGATATTTATTAAAAATTAAACTAAAATGCAGCAAACTAAAAAAACTTTTTTCATAATATCTCTTCCCACCAGTTAAATTGCTTATTAAATTACCTTACTTTTTCATATTACATTGTACTTCCTCCACAGTGAATGCTACCATCTAATACAGGTAATGAAAGAAAACATCAATTTCTTATATAAAATTTAAACCTTAAACTCAATAGTTATAAGTATCAATGGTACTTCAAGGCAATACAATATTTTGCACAGTGAAAGGAGCAGTACAAAATAAAGAAACAAGTTACAACTTGAAAGTACTCTATAGATATGACAACTGAAATAATAAACTATCATTAATTGTCAAGCAAAGCACATATTATATGGACAACAAAGTGGTTCTAAAAAAAAACAATGTTCCTCAGAAATCAGATGGGATTAATTCTGTATGCTGTGCAATCAAGATTGGGTAAAAATTTGCTACTATCTTCATTAATCATAGATAACACTCATTTCACATTGTTTACACATAATGGTGTACACTGAAAATATAGGAAAAGTACTGAAATCATACTTTGATTAAACCCCACACAAGAACAGAAAAAAACGTTAAGACAATAGGAGCTATACTTTTTGTTTTGCCAAAGTAGATATGACCAGAATACCCTGGTCAATTTTTTGTTAATTAAAAATGAATTTCAAATTTGATTTTTTTTTTCAGAAAAGTTCTTTGAGTTTACTTCTATCATTAATCTAAATTATTTTACTAATGCTGTATGCAAAATATAATAATGCACCATACTGATCTATTTTAGTTTTGGGAACATACAAAAATCTGGAATTACTTTTACTGAACCATGATTTAACTCCTGTAAATGTAAATTATTCATTAGCCATTCTGAGAAAATACCAGAATAACGTTCAAAACAAAGAATACAAATTAAAAAATACCTTAATATTTGTACTGTGTATAACGATTCTTAACTTAACAATGGAACACTAACCATCACAATGTTTCCAGATTGTAAGCTTCCAGTAGATGGGATGGAAATTGCCTGTGTGCTTACGCCTGCTGTGCTGGTTGTTGTTTGTTGCTGGACAACTTGAGGTGGTGGTGGGGCAACAGAGGCAGCCGGTATCTGAAGAATTCCTAACAAGTATTGTTTCAGATTAATTCATCATTTGATTTTAAGTCAGTTTTTGGAAAACTCTATATTAAGTGCAAACTTCCACAAATTAAACTTTTGATTCTCAATGAACTTGTTTCCCTAAGACAAGTAGTTTTGAGAATATAATAATTTTAAATGTTGATTTTTTTTTTTTTTTAGAATCACCCTGTACATTCATTTACTGCACAAAATCAAAATATAAGTTAATAATTCTGACCCTCACAAAAAAAAACCCAATATGAAAGAAAACTTGTTTCTGGGTATCAATATCATTCTACACAGAACATGTTTACAAGATTGGCTCCACTTCATTGACAATAACCTCATAGTCTGAGCCCAAACATGCATGCACGCAGGTGCACACGCACACAAATAGAAAACTTAGAACTAAAAAAAAGCATCTTAAAATGTAAATAGTAGTGTAGGTTTTCAGTTTGCTACCAATTTAGAAAAACAAAACAATGATCCAATATTCTAAATTCTATATTTTTTTTCAAATGTTAAGATATCTATCTATCCACTGTACATTTAGAACTATGCAATAAACAATGTGAGAATATATGAATAACACTTTGCCTCTTTAAAATGTGAAATAATGGTAAGGTTTTATTTTACAGACTTAAATTTTAACTAAGGAGATCCTTCCAATTCTGGGCCTGATAAAATCTAATTGTGGGCCCGCAGTTGGAAAGCCCTGACATAACCAAAGATAATATAATTTATCTTATTGGCAGGATTACTGGGGGTGGGGCAAAGGAGAGCAGTTGCACACACACGCTGTGGGATATAATATACACGCATTTACGATAATTAAGGCAGATTATTTTTTTTTGCTTCCCACATTTTGGTCCCAAGACCCACCCATGATTTATATTATACACTTTTTCACTATAAAAATTCCAGTCCTAAAAAGTTACTTTTAGTATTAAAGGCCAAATTTCTGTAATTCATAACAAAAAATTTGTTTGAGAAACATTTAACTTATGTTAAAAATATTCAAAGTTTTTATAAAAAGCTACATGTATAATGACTGAGAAAAGTGACTTCAATAGTAATATCATCTTCCCGAAATGGAAAAATTTATTACAACTGTTTTAAAAAAAAATCAAGCTTGAAAACCTGCTACTTTAAAACAAACCATAGATAAACATCACATATAAACATCTATGATTTTTATTGCATAACTACAACTAAGATTCAATGTGAAAATATTGTTAAAATAAAACATACCTCCTGGACTCTGCACAAAACTTGTTCCATCTACAGCCACTGGCTGATAAAACAAAGTTTGGCCATCAGCTGTCTGGATAATCTGCCCTTGTTGAGGCTGTTGGATAATGATCTAAAACACACATTTATTATACAGTGTAAATTCCTATTATTCAAAAAATTAAATTATCTTAATGCAAGCAATAAATATATAAAATTGGATAAGCTTTCAAGACAGTTATTTGGCTGAAATTTTATATTTAACATCTCATAATCTCTTTCTCTTTGTTCATTATAATTTTCAAAATGAATTATTCAGTTGCAGGCACATTAGTCATAAAATTGCTTATAGGATCCGTTGTTCTAAACTATTTATGCACGATGTTGCTTTACAGGTTCATGACTTTGTTAATTTCAGGACCCTTAGTAACATAAAAGTCACACTAAAAAACTGTTTACACAACCTTCAGTATTCATTAACAAGCAAACGTACCCATCCCCAGTGACAGGAAAAATTTAAGTTAATCTATCAATATAAATTATTTCATGAACTTTAAAAAAGTTAATTGTTTTGCACTCTTGGTTTCACTCAGAGCCAAAGCTTTGAGCTACTTATACCGCCCACTACGAAAAGTAATTGTTGGGCATTTAAGTCGTGCTAAAAGCCGCTCAACAATAGCATATGGTAAATTTACATTTGTATCCTTTAAGTTAGGTCACGTTTTGAAATGTGAATGATAGCGTAATTAATTCCTAACATTTTAGTGTAAAATATCCTGCTTTGCAAAATAAAATTTGGCATCAACATTATTCGTGCCTGTTCTCCCGTCATTTCAAAAGTGAATGTTGAGTTTTGTCTGCATGCACAGCTTTTCAAATGAGAGACAAACGGACACTCTGACAGGCATTGCAGTTCACAATATATATAATATTACTGCTGGGGTCCCATGCAGTTTAGACAGAAAATGGGTGATTTCACTCAATTTTCTTGATCAGTTCTTTATACTGAGTGTTGTACAAGATAAATTCATAAAATTACTCAATATGATACAATATGTGGATCACACTAATAGTAAACAGTGTTATTAATTTAGAGGTATATTAAGTTATCTTTTTTGCACTTTAACCCTCAAAGTGAAAAAAATAGAGTATAATATACCTCTAAATAAATAACACTATTAAAATAAGCATAAAAGCAAAATAATATTACGTCCCCACTTTTTTGCCCAATAAACACCAGACTTTAGAAGCATAATTTCAATACTTAAATACCACAGTAACTCCAAACTTGGAAAGTTACACTGAAGTATTGTTGATTAATCTACTTTGAAAATTTCCAAATTTTTTTTTTTATGTATGATTATCAATCAAAATCAACAACTATTAGAAATCCGGATCTGATTATCCAAATCACTATTGGGTTTTCCTTATTTGTTTCTATCTGCAGAAACTCAAAACTTAATACTCTCCAAACTGTTAGGAAAGAAACTGATATACAGGAAGTTTCTTTAGAGAACTTAAGTCTTAACATAGTAGATCTAGTAAAGAGCAACCACTTCAAAACTATGAGTTAGGCAAAAGCAATACAGTTATATTACTTAGCTTATGCATGTAATTCTTAATAAAATGAATCCAGGTGCTAATTCTTTTTCCAAAAGAACCTTCAATAGCTATTTAAAAAAGTTTGATAATCATCCCTACAAATAATATGTCTCCTGCAAACATTTAGTCTTCACTTTCTGGTCTCTAGATTTGATAATCACAACAAATATTGCTGTAAATAACAATTAACAACATGTATTCTAATAAACTTCCCATTCTTATAGAAGTTGGAAACAAATTTCCATTTCTATATACTGAATTACACCACATACTTACTTGTTGAGGTTGACTCTGCTGACCTTGAACTTGGCTAATTGGAATAACTTGAATCTAGGCAAAGAAAAATAAGGATAACCATGGCTTAAATGTATCACAAGATTAATAAAAATAAATAAATAAACTCAACACTGATATTATATATCAATTTCAAAAGATTATCGATTTAAACTTGTATACACTTTTATTCATCATCTCAATTTTAAGTCTGTCAAAAATTTATGGTTTTAAATACAAAATAGATTTGGGGCAGGTCTTTAGGCCAAAGTGGTGTATTACACAGAAGTCTCTTCTTTATGCTGAGGTTGTCAAAGAGATAGATTTTGACCAATAGACAAGTCAATTGCTTTGTATTGCTATTATGGTCAGAGAGTTACAGCTTATTTCACTCTCTAGTTTCCTTAATAATTTGATTGTAATTGATATCTCAAAATAAATTAATCTATAACAGTTCCTGGTGTTTACTCTTGGCCTGGCATGGCCTGATGGTTAGGACACTCAACTTTCAATCTGAAGGTCACAAGTTCAAATCCCCATTACCAAACACGCTCATCCTGCCTATATGGTTGCTAACTGGGCCAGTCACCTAGGGGTAAAAATGTTTGGCTTAAAAAATACTGGCTGACCCGAAACTAGTTGGGACCAAGGTTATAAACGAAAAAACATTCCTGGTGTTTACTTTTTACTTTCATATGTACAGCAAGGTCCTTTATTTATGGGGATGAAGAAAAGTTCAGTTCATTCTTGATCTTGGATTTCAACTCAATTGGCTTTAATAAAAGTAAAAACACTGTGTGATCTGTCTTTTTTCTCACGATGTCTGTTTTTTAAATTTTAGAAAAAAACAAAACAAGGTTTTGCAAATTTCACAATTTATTTTTACTTCATTCCACCTTTTTGAATGCAAAGACTAATTTTCATATCAACTTGATTTTTTCAGACAAATTCTCTATACACAAATGACCTTATAATACCAAAATTTGTTATTTTTCTTTAACTGAACACCCAACATTTTGCTTTACAGCTTCTTTAGGAGTGTTCCATTAAAACACAAACTGTAGCTGATAATACAAAGCTTCAGATGGTTTATTTGCTTGCAAAAGTTGAGTGTCCATTTAAAAAAAAAAAAAATTGGTGTTATAAAGCATTTATTTCTAATATTAAAATATTAAATAGGTTACTAATCATTGAACTTTAGCTTCCTGTCCTTTATTAACATCTGACTTTCAACTATTGTCCAAATTACTGTTGCACAGTGGTATGTTATGCTCCTTTGTAATAGATGTATATAATTGCACTTAATATTTTTGTACTCATGTTACACATTTCACCTATAGGTGTTGTAATTCATGTAATGTTTTGGTTGATGTAAACATTGACTTTATAATATTTAAATTTGTAGCATTAGGCTGTATATACAAGTAACAGTGAAAAAAAAAAAGAGAATTAAAAAAAGTGAAATTTCAAAGTGTATACATACATAATTAGGATCAAATAAAAATCTTTTACTTGTGAATAAGTTACAATGTTCTTACTCAAGTTATGATACAAAAAAATACATGCATTTATATTAAAGTTGTAACACCAATATTAAACTGATATTTAACATTAAGAGAACAACAATCAAAATTAGAAGAGGTGACTTTAAAGTTACAAAAGAATTAGGTGAGCATAGTGGAAAACTAAAGCCACTACTTTTATCAAAAACTCAGAGGCAATGGAAGGACTATTAAACATTAAAAAAATATATGAAGACAAAAATCTTGCTTAATACTGTTTGAAGAAGTGATAAACTAGATAAAGTGTTCTACTGAAATAATGAATGTCAGGCATAGTTACCCTACAGAATATTGCATAAATACTCAAACTGCCTCAGTGTTCCACATCAGTTATGATTCTGTTTGGTTTTGAGGAATACAGTTAGACCCTGCTTTAAGCTGATTTATTAAAGAGCTCGTCTCCTTGAGAGATTATTCTTTTTCATGAGAGAGTAAAAAATTATAAAAAATCCATAACTATCTGAACACTACTATTTCATACTAATGGTAGTAGTGCAGTAAATATTTATTTAATAAAATAATGCAGAAAAGAACATAGAATAATAACATGCAAAAAGCAAACAATGTCCCATAACTACCACAATTTTCCTGGCATTTCTAGCAATGCAATATGAACTGTTAAAACATCATCCATCTACACAATATCATTCCCATGGGGAAAAAAACATTCTCTTAGGAAGTGATCTACAAATGTCTACAGAAAACAATGTAATACATCATTTGACAGATGAAAACCTTACCTGTCTGTTGGTTCTAACTAATATAGTCATAAATGTAAAAGAAAACTAAATGCATTGAAAAATCATGAAAGAGAGGATGTGACAGGTGGGTGTGGCACGTGGGGTATGATTTTCTATTTGATGGCTGTGTAATCAAACGAGATTGAAGGCTACTAAAAATGCTTTTTTCCTGTGATGGTGATATTATGGTAAGTAATTTACATTAAGTTTTCCAGTACCAAATAAAGCATTTATACATCATTCACAGGTAAGAAACAATGTCTTCAGTTATATATCTTCATATATATAATGTTAAAATGACCCTGTTTAGAGCTGATTCGTTTAGAGCTCTGTTCTCAGGGACACTTCCTGAGTGCTAAACGGGGTATTACTGTATTTTGACATCACAATCTTTTAGTTGTTTTGCACATTATAAAAGCTCACTTATCTATTGGAAAGTCTTTTTAAAACAATATTTGATAACCCAAGATACAATTGTAAGCCAAGTTTAATATATAATATTGTATGTTTTTACATTAAAATTAATAAACATTTATTAATAAATTAAACCTGCTGTAGTTGTTGACCAGCTTGTCCTTGTATCTGGCTGGTTTGTTCTTGAGCAAGAGCTTGTACCATTATCTGTTGACCAGTGGAGATGAGTTGCACTGGTACCTGGTTTCCACCAGCCTGTGACACTTGGATCACCTGAAGATGACACAAGGGCACACAAATACACAGGGTGTTATTACATGAAATTTAAATGCACCAAAAATACACTTTCTTTTTAATGTAAAAATGCACAAACTGTAATTTTTATGGATTGTGTTTCTTAAAAGTCTAGAACAAGACCTAATTTCTCTATTTAATTATAAAGTTCACAAAGTATAAAGAGACAAAGTTTTACATATTAAAAATTCACAAGTCAAAATAAACTATTGATACAATCTCACAACAAGGTTCTACACCATGGAGTGATAAAAAAAAACATCCTAAGTGAATTTAGAAAGGTTTTTTTTTAATTAAAAAAAAAAGGTGACAGAAGGCCACTCAACTCATTAAGATCATCCTTCACCCACCAAAACATGCAGCCAGAATGTAAAATACTAGTTAAAGATAGAACTTGGAATCCATATATCCATCCAATAACCACAATTCCTAAATGTTACAGCCTACCAGATAATAGCAAAAAATGCTAAGGTTAGGGCTTATTCAACACTTGCACATGATGGGACAATCTATATGGCTCACTAGTAAGGTTTTCTAAACAGCATTAATTTTTAATGACAAAATGCATTTCTTTCAGAGCATGGCATGAAAATTACACTAATTTCTGTGCACACACACACACACACACAAAATAATAATAATAAATGCTTTATACACATGAAAGACATTTAATTAGGTATCTGGAGGAAGACAAAACATTTTCAAAATAAATTGAACCCGAATATACACAAACTGATATTACTACTTATTTAATAGCATTTGTTATACACTTGAAAAGAAGGCAACATACTATGAAGCTTTATCCACAGAAACAATGAGTAAAAACAAATGTCGGAGGGTGTGTATTATGAATAAATAGACTATCAGTTGCAGTATCAGCTATACTTCCAAGATGAGATTAAGAATATACAGTTTAGAAATACTGTGCACATACACACAAAGAGGCATTCAAACAAAAACCCAAGTTACAATGTTGAGCAGTTTCTCAACCTTTTGCACCAAAATGCCCAGTTAGTTATTTGGCACAACAGTAAAGGCCCACATATGCAGCTGACGACTCAACATTTTAAGGCACTTACAGTTGTCCTGGCCTGTGGCAGCCCATAAATGCATGTCTCATGGCCCACCATTTGAGAATCACTGGTCTAAAGCAGAAGTTCCCAAACTCTTTTAGTCTGAGGCTCCCTTGATGTGCACAAAAGAGTTTGAGGCCCCCAATCTATAACTTTAGCATTGAAAAACAGTGTCATAAGATCTCCTTTTCAACATACTGTATCATTTAATTAACTAAATATCATTTTTATTGGCTTATTGTTTATTTAGAATTAAAATTAATTCAGCATCTTTATTTTCGGCCCATTTTTGGGCAGCCCCCAGAGACGCCGCTGCTCCCAATTTGGGAAACACTAGTCAAGAGAATAAAATTCCTAGCCCTGATGAGATTTTTCCTAAAACTTTTAAGAAGTTGTAACAAAGTGGTCAGTAGGGTCAGTTATTTCTTTAGAAATTTATTGAAAAATGAGAAATTCAAAGGAAATGCAAGACAATTTTAAAATACACAAATAAAACTTATTAAACTTTTATTTGTGTATTTCAAAGTTCCATTTAATTCCCATTGAATCTGCGTATGAAGTCAATTTAACCTTCTTAAGGATGAAATTCTCAATAAGTGGAAGATTAGTAATGTAATTTCTACCTTTAAAAAAGAAAAGAAAAAGAAAGGGTTGATAGGGAGGATTGCAAATATTATTGGTTTATTAGCATGACCCTTTTTTGTTAGTAAGGTGTTTAAATTTGCTGATAAAAGTATTGTAAAAAGGAATTTGACAAATGTAGTACTTAAGTAACGATTTTTACCATGGTTTTAGGAAAGGGTTTCTAATTTAATGACAGGACTTCCAACTTTTTTGGATGGAGGTTAGTTGCTGTTGTGTACCCGACTTTCATAAAAACTGTTATAACAGGTACCCCATAAAAGATTAATAATTAAGTTAGATGGATATAGAATTCGTGGAAAATTAAAAATTGGATGGAATATTCAATGATAGAAAGTAAAAACTGATGATAAATGGCCATTATTTTCAATTAGAAGAATAAGACTAGTAGGATCCCTAAGAAATCTGTTTTTAGAACTTTTTTTATTCATCATGTTTTAGTGGTTACTATTATTGGGTAAGTTATTTTGGAATATTCTGTAAAAAAAGAAGACAGGAAAGTCCAATCCACTTATTTGCTAACTTCTCTCATACATTTGGTAATCCTCACATCTCTATTACTTCACTGAAAATAGAAACTCAAAATTTACAACAAAGAACCAACTAACTGGTTGGCTCAGTAATCAACCAACAATCTTGGTAAGCTTTGATGAAAAGAGCAAATTAGAGTTCTTGGTTGTAGGAATTTTGAATTTAATCACAAAAAGGTTATTGTAGCCTTATCCTTGTACAATATTCAGACTATTGTGAGCAGTTCTGATCCAATTCTTACACAATGAAAACATATTAGAAAGAGTGCAGAAACAAGCTACTAAACTAATTCCTAGTCCAAATCATTTAACTCATTCACAACGACTAGGACGTATACTTCTCAGTGCACTGGAGAAATATAGTCCCTGCTGCAGTGAAGGGGTTAGCTTAAATTTTGAACTTGTTTTCTCTGGAACACAGGAGAATTAATGGACTTAATTCAGGTATTTAAAAATGTCAGAGGTCTGGAGAGCCTTCTCATGGGTAGAGCTAGGCAATATAATTGATTACTTGTGAGTAGTGATTTGTAAACTTATCAATTCATCAAAATTATGATTAATGGATTGATGTCACAAAATAATCAACCAATTATAAATTAAGATTTCTGATTATCTATTTTTTCAATTATTCCAACTATCTATATAATTGAAATATTGCCATTATGTTTATTGTTAAATGTGGGGGTATGCCTAATGATTTGAATGTCTTGGGTTTGATTATCATTGCCAGTAAATTTGCTTGTTGTACCTTTGTTATTCTATAGTACTAAGGATATTTTCCACTGTCACTAATTTTGAACTGGTGACTGGAGGGAAGGCAATTGGCTGGTACCACCCACTGCCAACTCTCTGGCTACTAAAATGTTATTATATTGTGTATATTTACTGCTTTTTTACATTGTGTTGTTTCTAATTTATAACTGCATAACTATACTCTTTAATGTTGTATAAGTAGGCACAGATCTTGGGAGGGATCCAGATCCCAATCCATTTTTTCCAGAAATTAATAATTGTTTTCTTTAATGTTGTATAAGCATGCTTGGATTTATGAGAGGGGGTCCAGGGGTCAACCTCCACACCTTTTTTTCAGAAATTAATAAGTTTACTATTTAATTTTGTATAAGTAGGTGTAGATCAAGGGAGATAAGAGTCCAAAGCCCCTCCATTTTTTCAGAAATAAAAACAAACAGACATCCTTACACTACCATATATTTCAGGTTTTCTGAAATCAACACAGCTAAAGTCTACAAAAATGTAAGTGCTATGACTGTGGAAGAAATGGCTTAAAAAAATTAACTGAAAACAGTACTCCTGTTAATGCTAAAATGTGAATTTAGGTGTAGACTATACTTTTTTTTATAAATATAATTGCAACTATTTAATTTCAATTATAAAATTTGAAATGTTTATCTTTAACCATTTCATTCTCTTATCAATGACATTACTAGAAATACAGATATAAGCTTTGAAATCACTAACCCAACTGAGCTACTTATAATGCCTTTTGTAGCCTTTCTAATTAGCTTTATTACTAAAACTTACTAGTAGTATGAAGGTATAAGGAAACAATGAAACTAACATAGATTTATCAGTAGCGGTTGGAACCCCCCTCCCAAAAACATCCTTGATTGCCCCTGTTTTGAATGACAGTTTTTCAAAGTATGAATCTAACAATTTTAACATGATTTTTAAAAAATGCATGAACCTAGAAATCTTGGAAATTTCTATACATTTATTTTTATGTTCATTGAATATCATATACTCATTTTTGTACATGTTTTGAAAAATAATTTTATTTTGAACAATAGTTCAATAGTTTTAATACAGTTGGAATGTTTGTAAACACAAGTTTTTTTTACTATAATCACCAAGTTAGTTAAGTTAAATTTACTATTTAGCAAATATGGTAAGCAAGTGCAAAATATTCTGATGGTTCAAATTTGTATTGAATATTATTCTTATGTTTATCCTTTTCAACAATATACATAAATAAATTGTCTAACTGGCGACTTTAATTATTTGCAATTTCAATCGTGACACGTCTTAAATAAAAACATTTCTACTTTCATCAGTGAAAGTGAAACATGTTTTCATTATTTAATTATAAATGTATTTGTTTTACAGACGATCAGTGTGGGATAACTGCTTATTTGAAAAAAAACAAAACAATGACAACTAAGTGG
The DNA here is from genome assembly GCF_000517525.1 of Limulus polyphemus. Lineage (NCBI taxonomy): Eukaryota > Metazoa > Arthropoda > Merostomata > Xiphosura > Limulidae > Limulus > Limulus polyphemus. The sequence goes on from NW_013668988.1 coordinate 68,509, forward strand.
TAGTGTTTAGTCAACAACAGAGATTCATTTGCCAAGTAGGAAATGGAAAATGTCCATAAAACCTGTAGCAATATTGGTTTTCAAAAAAACAAAAAAAAATATGTTTTTTACAATATGCAAAAATTTTGACTTCAGAAGATGTCTATCATAGGAAATCAAGGGTTATTCAAAAACTACATTAAAAAAACACCAAAACAATGTGAAGAAAAATAGAAAGATTAATACCATGTTAGAATAGTGCAGTTTCTGAAAATATTATGAAGCTCGCAACCACCCTGGTTTTTCTTTTTTGCTTATACTGATTGTAGAGGGACGTGTTGCACTATTTGATTAATGAGGTTGTCATTTAATCAATTAACAAATATCATTAATCCACAGCTCTACCTATGGGTGAAAAGATTTGGAATACAAAGTTGAATATTAAAATTAATAGATTTTCATGCTTGGGAGCCTAAATGCAGACTTTTGTTTTGCAAAAAATAATTTTTAACATGGACAAAGCAGAACAATTTAGTTCTACATGGCTATCCTTGCTGAACAACCTTTGAGAAAAGTAAAAATTGAAAACCAACCTTTTATTTTTCAGGAAAGCAATTATTACCACCTTAAAACATTGTAAAGTGTCAAACTCCACTACTGCTGACAGCAACTCATTATATAATCCAATCATCCTGTTAGAAATAGCACCTCCTATGGTTGGCTCTCTGACCATTTTGTATAGAATACCATCCAGAATCTCTTTAAGATATTTCTTTCTCTCCCTATTTGATTTTATACAATTCTTATCAATGTGGCTAAAATTAAATTGTCCCATAATTATAGCATCAGTATTCTAAATATAACAACCATGATTTCATTATACAGGGTGTCCAAAAAGACTTGAACCATAGGCACTTCAACAAGTTTTACAGAATGTGTTCCAAATGCTGTCCTTGTAATCCAAAACAAGTTTGGATTAACAGCAGGATTAACTCGAACTTCTCATGCTTTGAAAGTGCCATAATCAGTCACATATCTGAAATTAAGAATGTCTGGAACCATAGTTCTGAAATTAAGAAAAACTACAAATCAACTGTGGTTCCAGATGTTTTGTACACTCCATACAATATCTCCTTGACCTCATTTGCCTGATCGGGTAGACTATAACATATGCTAATTAAGAACTTTCTACATTTGTATGCCCTGACTGTAACCAATACAGATTTAACTTTTCAACATTCTCAATAGGCTTCAATTGATCTCTTCTGGAAAAATTCACTCCAACACCTTTTACAAAGTATGTCACTATTAACTCAATTATAACCTCAAATTTTAGAATAATTCCTAGTATTATAATGTTTTCAAAATATAACCAAGTTTTAATAATTTCCAACATCAATAGTTGTGAAGTTTGTGAAATGTAACAATTATTCATTAAAATACTGTTTTTATTCATCTATTCACCAGTGCTTAAATTGGTAAGTGGTTAGTGTTGAAAAAGTTAACAAATGGATGAAATGTTATAATTTTCAGGGTCATCATGAAGCCTTATTTATAATGGTAATTTTTTTAAAAACTTGATTTAATACATTAATCTAATATGCTCTGATCAAAAGAGTTAAACCAACAAAGCATTATAGCTAAATAAATTACAACATACTTGTGGTTGTGTATTAATTTGAACAGATCCTGGAGCCTGAAGATTCTGCATCACTGCCACCTGTTGTCCAGATGTTCTCCCATTTTCAGACACCTCTACAGGCTGTGCAGCTGCAGACACTTGGAATTGATCCATGTGCATAAGTGTCTATCTCTAACTATGGTGCACTTGTTCGATTTGCAAAAACTTAGAAAAAAAATCATATTCTCCAATTGAACACATTAATATTATTTTCCAACTTAATTTACAAATTTAAACTGAAAAAAATAAGAAATGTGGTACATCATCTAACCTCAGACATTATATTTTTGTTTCTGCACATAATTACTTTGTCCAGAGACCAACTACCTAATCCTTTCATCTTAAAAAAATACATAAAATTATATGCTTTTCTTAAAATAAAATTCGAGCTTACAAATTATATAAGATGAGAAAAACCAAGTATGAAAAATATAAAAGAAATTATGTGAAGAAAGAATAAGGCTTTTTTTACTTTCTAGTTGTTTCTCTGCAAGCCTTTTATGTGTAATGCAACATATTTTATACACATTACTAATAGTACAACATTAGATTTTATAATAAATGATAGTAAATTTCTTAAAATTCAGATCCCATAAAACTATTTCATAGGTGAAATACATATTTAATTAAGTATCTGCTACTTGGTTTAATGTTCTACTAAGTGGAAAGTTTAAATCCAATTCTTGAGCAATTACTAAGTAATGAAACACACATGTAGCTCTACTTATATCTAGAATACAAGTTATATATTAAATGGTTTCATGTACCAATATTATGTTACATTTATAAATGTATAACATGTTCAGTAAAAATAATTGTATAATAACCAGTTTAAAATGCTATTTCAACATATCACCTCTCATTTCAAACCAGTACTGTCACGTTAACTGCATGATCTGTTACCAAATACAGCTTTACTAATTATTACTTGTAGAAGAAAGTTATTTAAATCAGATTATTTACAACTAAAAGAAAAATATATAATTGTAGGGCTAAAATGAGTCTATGGTGATCTAGATGATGCATAAATTACACTGACAAACAAGAACAAATCCCTGTAAATAACAGGAGATTGAAGTTCTATAGATTATTTATGCAACTTATTTCATGTGGCACAGGCCTAACAGTAACACTAACATCATATCAGAGTAGTATTTAGATATGTTGGTATTTAATTTTAGGCACATTACCTAACTTTCAGTTTCAATTTATTCAAATTTTTGTATAATGAATACTAATTTGGCCAGTAGTAATACTAATTACTAATAGTAATAATAACAATATAAAAAAGTTAAATTGAACTGAAAAGTAGATAGTAATGACTACTTAAAAGTTTTAATCTTTAAAGTTAAACTTACAATATTAACACTAACTATTAATTTAATAGTAGACCTACCTATGATTACTAGCTACCATATACTATTATTATTAAGAACTTCCGAGTGATGAAATTGAAAGTAAAAATGCATATTAATAAAAGTAATATTACTACTAGTAAAAGTACTATGTTATGAAACAACGTAGCCTATGACTATAATAATAATTTAATATTATAAGGTTGTGTTTTATTCTAAAAAACTAAATTTTAAAAATATCAAGAATTTGTAATCATTACTTTTTGAAATCCCTCATACTGTACCAACAGAATATTACTGCTTTTTTCTCTTAATAATAATCATTCTAGTATACTAATAAACTAATGCTACTTCAAATTCAATGTAACTCAAAATCAAATCCTGGTGATAGCTGTGACTGAACTAACTCAGCACTCGATTCTTTGCTGCATGGTCTAGCACTATCTACTAACATGTTTCGCGAGGCTTTGTTTCACAGTCATAACTAGGCTTAGGGTTGACTGAAAACCAACTTCTGATTTTCACGTATTTGTTACATATCAAACTTGTGTTCTCATAATTGCACGAAGAAATCGTAGCACGTGGTTCCTAAACATGCTGTAAACGAAATCAAAGATAATTTGCTAACTTACATTGGATAGAATCACACTGGACTCTTCTTGATTGGCTATGAAAATCTTGGACCAATGGACAACGAATCTCCAGCCATAAAAACAACAATCTTCATCTTTATTGGTGCTGTTCCCTTTGTTAGTTGTTTTCCCTAATAAGCAAAGTCCTAAAACCCCTAGAATGCTTTTCCATGAAGTTATAACACAAGATAATTTCACACAAGAATCCTTTCATAATAAGAAAATTTTATGTGTTATTTTTTTTTGAAAAACTTTATTAAGCAATTTTTAATGATAATTTGTTGTATCAATAAATGGGCCACAATAGCCAAGTTTAGCAACGGAATTCTGGTTCTCCAATCTGCAAACGATAATAATTCACGTGATAAATACATCCTAGTATATATCATGTGTAATAATTATTTTGAGATTCTGGGTTTTATGCTTTCAAACAGTAATTATCGTGAGTGATTGGATCCCACATGTTCCATGGATATTAACAGATTTACATAACTATATCAGGATGTCATTAAAATAGCACAAAGTAAAAAACAAATAAACTATTTACATGGATGAGACAGGATTTAAAAATCGAATATCTGCAGCTGAATTTTACTTGGTAACGAATCTTATACTTTTGGCAGGAATATATGTTTGAATATTTGCTGTGATATTAAATAATTATATGAATTGTAAATTTTTCTTCTCTTAGCTGAAATTACACATTTTAGTGAAGAGATGGAAATTTCACAATTAATATATACAACTATTTAGTGTTACGGTAGATACTCTAACACGTGAATGACGTAGAGGCATAATCTATTCTGTGAAACAAAAAGGACTTTACTTCAAATTCTGAAATTATAGATATTGCTATGGACTTACTTAACGCCAAGTCATGTAAACATATCGTTGGACATCCATTGAAAACTATTGGAGGAAGACTAACGTGTCTTTTCGGAGGTTGTACACGGATTTGATAGATACCATGTAAAGTGTGGTAGGTCTGTAGTAGTTTGAGTAGTAAAATAGTGACTTAACAGTAAACATTGCAGTTTTAACCCTTTAGCTAGGTTGGTAGAATACTAGTTTGGCATATGATAACTGTCGGGGTCAACTATGGAGAAAGGAAGTATAAATATTGGGAAAAAATAAAACTATCACAAGTCAAAACATATTTAAGTGACTGTTGTTCTGCAAGACGTGAGCAGAAAAAATACGAATAAAAAAATTAAAGGTATTGAAGGATAATTTAAAATGTCTGAATAAACACTTTATTCTGTTTTATTTTGTGCGACATCAAGGGCAAACGCCTTACATCAAGCAGTAAATGCCGTTGCACATAAAAACTAAGTTAAGACTTTTAACCTAATTTCTTTGTAACATGATGTTTATTCTGACGAATGGCGTTCTGTCCGAAATGTCGGCTCGGCATGGCCGAGTGATTAGGACTCTCGACTCGTAATCTGAGGGTCGCAGGTTCGAATCCCCGTCACACCAAACATGCTCGCCCTTTCAGCCGTGAAGGCGTTATAATGTGACGGTCAATTCCACTATTCG
>NW_013668988.1:74659-77885 GCF_000517525.1 Limulus polyphemus
GATAGCCCTCGTGTAGCTTTGCGCGAAATTCAAAACAAACTGTCCGAAATGTCGCACAAAATAAATACAAATAAATAAAATGAACTTCAGAGAACCTTACAGTTTGTTTTATTTGCTTAACGTTTCGTCTTTACGCCTTTATCAGGAGCATACACTTTCTGTAATGAAATTTATCATTACAGAAATTGTATGCTTCTAATGAAGGTTCATGTGGAGCCTAAACATTTAGCAAATAAAACAACTTGTAAGATTCTCTGGAATTCACTGTCGTTTTATTCATTTCTAATTATATGTACCATGCTACATCCTGCATTACGTAAATATAAAATGTGTAAAAACAAAATAAAGTTCAAGATTTATTTTCTTTTTCATAGCAGAGGGTACGGCCAATCAAAGAATGTATTAGACTTTAGCGTCATAAATTCTCTTTTCAATTTAATCTCTGGTGAAAAAGAAAAGAAATATTTAACATAACTATACGATCATTAAACAGTTGGTCCGTTGTATAATACTGAATTCGACGAAAAGTCATAACATTATTCACATACCTAAATTAATTTAGATTACTATATGGTGAAGTAAAACGGACTCAAAAACCCCATAGATAAAATAAAGTTTTATTTAAACATGTTAATTTATTCTTTATTTTATTTTATCCATATTGTTGAATGTTTAGCTTAGTGTGATGCTTGTAATAGAGTGAAAATGGAGGATTTGTTTGTTTCAAATTAAGTACAAAGCTACACAATGGGTTATCTGTGCGCTGTCCACCATAAGTATCAAAAACCGGTTTCTAGCGTGGTAAGTCCGCAAACATACCGCTGCGCCACTGGTGGGCAAAAGACGAGGACATTTTCCATAAAAATCTAACTTATGTGTTGCCTTTCTGAAAGTAGAGTTCGCTAAGTAATAGAGATTTAACGTTATTGTTGTTTGTTTTAGAGCAAAGCCACGTTGGGTTATCTACTGTGCTCACTGTGGGGAATCGAATCCTGGATTTTAGCTTTGTAAGTCCATAAATCTACCGCTGCCCCACCAGATGACAAAAGATTTGATAATTTACACTGTCAAAACATAAAAACTGTTTTCCATTCAATTTTTAAAACAATAAATACGGGACACAAACTAAACACAGTGAAACAATCTTTATTTCAAACAAACAGCAATCAAAGGTTAAAAGCAAGTGTATTTTGTTGTCCTGTAATAGAGAGCTTTCAGAGAAGAAGTGTTTGAACATAAATCATCAGAATGATCATATACCAGACTGAGTGAACATGCATTATATACGTTAAACAACAATGTAATTCGTCTATAGACATATGCGTTACCCGCGTGACTGATGGTCACCCTCACTACACAATAACTAATAGTGTTTCCGCACAACAAACAATCAAATGCTGCACACTTATTATTCCAGCCGCGCACATCCTCAGTGATGGTAAAGAGTCTTAACACGTTGACGGCCTTGACCCTGGCAGTTGATAGGTCTGAAGCCCAAACAACCAACTAGTAGCATTGCAAAGAGGCCTAATGATTCATAGTGGTTCAGTAGTAGAAGTACAGTGCGGAAGTCCAGATAGCTTTTTTATAAAAGTATAAGTAAAGTTTCTTGTAATCACAAGTTATTTAGAATAGTTTTTTGTTCCACCTTTATGTGTAATGAAGTGAATTGTAGTCATTTAGCTAAACGTTTACACGTGATAGTTTACCTGTGCGAGATTTCTGTGAAATGGTTAGGTTGTTTCTGTAAAATTCTCAAATAAATTGGTTTGTCCCAAACTATTGATAAATACTACAAAATTAATTAAGGGACAGACAAAAAGTTTAATAAAATATAGTGATGATGTGAGATATCCCGTGAATACAATATGGTTAGATGTTTGTTTGTAATTAAGCACAAAGCTACACAATGGGCTATCTGGGCTCTGCCCACCACGGGTATCGAAACACGGATTCCAGCGTTATAAGTCCGCTGATATACCGCTGTGCCACTGTGGGACATATGGTTAGAACAGCACACAATTCTATAATAGCTAAGCTTAATTTTATATGTTTATAAACTTAATAAGCAAATTCTGTGTTTACTTGTCATATTTTAAGCTCCTTTGCAACAAAAAATGTGTGAAAACTTTATATAATTCGATTTTTCTTCCGAATTTTAAATGTAGAATATTTACTAATACATTTTTTTTTCTCTCAGATGGACTCTAGTGATTCCACAGTTTTGTCATTTAGTGCAGCTAGCAAAATAAACAAAGAATGTAAGAGACAAAGTCTTGTAATAAATCATGGGTAGAAGAGGAGGAATTTTTAAAAGCCTTTGTTACGTCTTGGTTCGTTAATTAATTTTCCGTAAATTCGTTCCAACGAAACTTTAGCGACACAAGTCCTTTCTTAAATAAAACTGGTTTATTCTTTCTGAATATAACTTTGCGATACACTTAATTTCAACACTAGTCACGTAACCTCGCTGAGCAACACTGCCCCTCCTTAGTATTGTTCGTCCCGAACAATAGCCACTTACATTAAACCAAAAACAATTAACAATAACTTAATTAAATGTACAGAATTACAAACACAAAATTACAATTCAACAAAGTCTCTTAATTTTACGGGACGTATCTTCTTCCTGGTCTCCGTCTCGTTGGCTTCTGCTTTACGTGGGGTTCATCTGCTTCATCAGGAAATGTTCTATCGTCGATAACAGTCACATCAGTGGTAGCAACTTCATCAAGAGCTTCACTTTCCCTTCTCAAAACTGAGTAGAGTTTCTTCTTCGACGGTGGCTTATTCAGGTGGCACGTCTTCAGCAGCATCATTTGTTCTGTTGTCCACTTCGTCCCAAATGAAATGTCCTGGACCGTGATAACTCCAAAGCCTGTTGGCATGCACCACTTTTGGCTTACCTCGCCGACCAACATTTTATCCGGAAAGTCACGTCTGAGAGACGATCCACTATGTCATATGGGCCTTCCCATGGAGAAGACAACTTAAGAGACTTCCCTTTGGTCTTCCTGGGATTATACAACCATACCTTGTCTCCTGGTACAAAGCTGACTTCAGTAGATCTCTTATCATAAGTTTTCAAGTTTGTACGCACTTGATGATGAATATCATCCATCCTTTCCGATAACACTTTCACAAACTCTGACACATTCTCAGGCAACTCTTCATAAGATGGGCATCCTTTATGCTCGGGTACCCTTTTTGCACTACATGTACTGCA
>NW_013668988.1:78317-79177 GCF_000517525.1 Limulus polyphemus
TTTCATGCTCTGCTGTTCTATAGGCCATCAATAGTGGAGGGAGCAAGACATCCCAGTCATCTTGATGGCTATTACAAAACTTTGCCAATTCCTGTCCCAGTGTCCAGTTGTTCTTTTCTACCATCCCATTAGACTGTGGGTGAAGTGGCGTTGTCCTGGTCTTTCGTATGCAAACAACTTGCAGCATTCTTGGAACACAGCTGATTCAAAGTTACGGCCTTGATCTGAATGCAGTTCATATGGCATACCAAATCTGAAGAAGAAGTCACTAATAGCCGAAACTACAGTTGTAGCTTCCTGATTTGGTATTACATATGCCTCAGGCCACTTTGTGAAATAATCCATCACCACACAAATGTACTTGTTTGCAGCACGAGTTTGGGGCAGAGGGCCAGCAATGTCGATGGCTACTCTGTCCATTGGTGCACCAACTTGATAAGTTCATTGGAGTACGTTCCTTATGCTTGGGTCCCCTTTTAGCACAACATGTACTGCATGTTCTGCACCATTCTTCCACATCTTGTCTCATACCTATCCAGTAAAATCTGTGTCGTAAGTGACTCAATGTTTTATTAACCCTGAGACGTCCTCCTGTTACAGTATCATGGGATTGACGCAACACAACTTCCCGTAACTTTCTCGGTATAACCGTTTGCAAGGTCGTCACTTTCCCATCTGCAGTTTCCCATTTCCGGAGAAGAATACCATCTTCAAGCCTCAACTGATCCCATTGTGCCCAATAGTTCTTTGTCACAGGGCTTAAACTAGACAACTTCTCCCAAGCAGGGCGTAAAACACTTGCTTTTAGAAAATCAATCATTGGCTTCAAATCTTGGTCTTTCTCCTGTTCTGATTTAATA
>NW_013668988.1:80164-82708 GCF_000517525.1 Limulus polyphemus
GAGGTAATGTGTGTATAGATAGTGAGTAATTGAACTGCAGTCAGAAGTATTATTGACGTTCGTTGTTATAGCGATATGCATTATGTGTTCCTAATATGCATTGGTCTTCAATGTCAGCTAAGTATACTTTCTGTCTGTTTTTCATGCCCATGAGCTCGATAGTTACCCACACTGGTCCCCACAACCTTGCAGAATGTTCTGTCACACCACAGAGCTTCTGTACGGCTTCTGGTACTTCTTTGTTATCCAGCACCTTGATGCTCACAAGCGTTTGCTGAGATGCAGAATCTATGACAAAGTTGCACCTTTGGCCATCCAGCTTTCCTGTCACGTAGACACTATGTGTGCTTGCCATTTTACACTTAGCTGTTGGGACTTTCACGATGGAGGTTGGTGGGCGTACCTTAGCACCAATCACTACTGGTTTTTCGAAGCTGACTTATTGGTGGTATTTTTCTTACACTGGCTCCTCAGATGTCCTTGCTCTCCACAGTTCCAACAGCCTTTCTGGGTAGCAGCCTTTCCTGCTGTATCATCTCCCCTGTGTTGAAGTTGCCAGTAATGAGCTCTCTTGTGCCCAGGTTTGTTACAGTGCCAGCAAAGTCCCTGAAACTTCTCTGAAAGCTGACCTTTTCTGGCCTTGAATCCAGATGACTGTACCAACCTTGGTACCTCTGTGCTGGACTTAACGTACGATTCAAATTTGAGAGCTCTGGCCATTGCATCCTGCGTGGTAGAGGGGTGTGCTTGCTTCACTTGTATCTTAAGTTGTAGACTGTCTAAGGCATCTACAAACTGATCCCTCAGCAACAACTTGAAGAGATCGGGTGGCGCAGTTGGGTAGGCCTTGTGTGCCATGCTTTCCAAGTCCTGTGCCAGCTCTTGCAGGCTCTCCCCTTTAGCACGGACTCTCGTCCTGAACCTGACCCTGTAGACTTCTGACTGATTTTGGGTTCCGTACCTGAGTTCTAGAGCCTCTACCAGTGCTCTATAGTTGTGCCTGTCATCTGCTGACATTTGTCCAAGTATTTCCAGTGGTTGTCCCTTCAAGCTAGTTCCCAGATATACTGCTTTCTGCTCCTCTATCCATCCGTTCATCTTCGCCAGTAGCTCAAATTGTGCTCTATATGCTTCCTTCACACTGGATCACTCCTATTACTGACATTCATATCTGGGATGTGACCTCTAAGAGGGGGTGAAGATGTCTGCATTAGGGTTTAGCTGCAGGGTCTGGAAGGGGCTTGTCATTGTCTGGGGCTGGTTATGTCGATGGTTAATGTATCTTCCTTGTGTAAAAGACAATAAATCGTCCTTTAACGTATCTAATTCGCTTTTAAATTTTCTAATGTTTTCCATTTGTACTTCTTGCCATTGTTTTTGATTTTCCTGTAGTTGCTGCTGACTTTCCTGCAACTGTTGGATACTTCCTTCCTGTTTCCTTTCTTGTTCTAGTTGCCACTGCTGTAGTCTCTCTTCTTGTTTATTTTCTTTTTCCTCCAACAACTGCTGTAATTTCTCTTCTTGTTTATTTTCTTTCTCCTCCAATAGCTGTTGTAATCTCTCTTCTTGTTTATTTTGCTGTTCGAGCTGCCACTGCTGCAAATTTTCTTGCCACTGCTGTAATCTCTCTTATTGTTTATTTTGCTGTTCGAGCTGCCACTGTTGCAGGTTTTCTTGCAACTGCTGTAATCTCTCTTCTTGTTTATTCTCTCGTTCTTCTTGTTTCTTTTCTTTTTCCTCTAACAACTATTGTAATGTCTCTTCACGCTCTTCTTGTTTCTTTTCTCGTTCTTCTTGTTTCTTTTCTTTTTCCTTTAACAACTGCTGTAATTTCTCTTCTTGTTTCTCTTCTTGTTTCTCTTCTCGTTCTTCTTGTTTCTTTTGCTGTTCTTGTATTGCTGCCATCAAATCTGCTAAGCTGTAGTTTGATTTGCTGCTTCTCGTTTCCATTTTTTAATCCCACTTCTGATACCAATTTGTTACGTCTCAGTTCGTTAATTAATTTTCCATAAATTCGTTCCGACGAAACTTTAGCGACACAAATCCTTTCTTAAATAAAACTGGTTTATTCTTTCTGAATATAACTTTGCGATACACTTAATTTCAACAGTCGCGCTATAACAAACGTCTCACGTGCTCGACTTCAACAATACTCAATCCAATTACACACTCTCTGACTGCAGTTCAATTATTCACTGTCTGCCCCGTCGCTTCGTGGCCGGTCTTATATGTTACCTCTCCGTTTGTTAATTAACTCTCCGTAAATTCGTTCCGACGAAACTTTAACGACACAAGTCTTTACTTAATAAAACTGGTTTATTCTTTCCGAATATAACTTTACCGATACACTCAACTTCAACAATCGCACTAAACAAACGCTGTAACAACGAACGTCTACAATACTTCTGACTGCAGTTCAATTACTCACTATCTACACACACACATTACCGCGTCACGTTGTCCCCTCTTATATATACCCGACTACACTATATCTAGTAAATACTAGAGCATTCGCCAAAGTACAGGAAAGTTCTAGAAACGTTG
>NW_013668988.1:82879-92261 GCF_000517525.1 Limulus polyphemus
CACGTGCTCGAGTTTCAATTACACACTCTCTGACTGCAGTTCAATTACTCATTTCCTCGTCACGTTGTGACCATCTTATATATACCAGCTACCCCCAATCTAGTGGTCTCCCGATAATTCACGAAGGTTCGAGAGAACACCTGGTTAAATACATCAAGAGCAAATAAGATTATCTTTTGTGCTTTATGTAATACTGTAGTTGCATTTCTGTTCAAAGATGACCTAAAGGAACATACTTATAGGCCTAAACATCTTAAATATAGAGTAATGTATCTGAAAAAGCAAGATGCATGTCGAACTTTATATCAAATGTATATGAAAAATATGAAGACAGTATCATTACTTGAAAACTAAGTTCGTTTCTGAGAAAACGTGTTAGATTTGCAGTAATACAACAAATGCTTTGATGGGGGTTAGTCATTCAGTATCTAACTGCTTTAAGTGGCTAGTCAAACCTCTCTGACAGCATTAAAGACCTGCTAAGAAGCATATATATAAATTTTTGTTTTAATTCTAAACGGAAAGAACTTTTAAAGGAATTTCAGACTGTAAAATACATAAAATTCTGGCGCCAGGTCAGACCATATGGTTGTACTTGAAGTAATATGTGGTTAGATTACTTGATCAGTAGCTTGTATTGCAATTAAATTACACGACACCTATCTTTGAAGATCATACACATACCAACAGTCTTGTTCTTTCCCAGTTATAGGATCTGAACATGAACATTTTGTCTGAGTTTATAAGTTATGCAAAGGGCATTATTAATTAACTGAACATTATTTTTCAAAGTGAAGTTCCCACAGGCCATATATAGAAATAAAAAGACTAATCAAAGAGGCCACTTAAGATTATTTTAGTATCACTTGGGAGTTGGGACAGTTACATATTGTGGTCAATCTTTTCTTAATGTGTCAGAATTTAAAATGATATATATATATAAATATATAACTTTCCCTTTTGCCAATTGTCAAATAGAAAGGCTTTTGGTAATATTTCTTAATAGTATACATATATTCTATGTTGTTGTTGGACTTGGGATTTTTCTACAGTTAGGTGTCTGTGACTTGTTAGGGATAAATTCAAAAATGAATAAACAGCACGCACTTCACTTGTTTTCAAAATAATATATATATTCAGAACAAGTTAACGCATGTACAGTAAATTCTTCAACACTATAGATATATCATAAACACTATATATGTAGTTCTCTCCTTCTTGTCAAATACCCACTTAGACCTATTCAATTACCTTAGAATTTCAGTTGACAAGCCGAACTATCTTCTCAATTTCTATCGCACTAGTATTTCTTGTTAGTTTCACTCTAACATATAAAACGTTAGGCCTATCACATCTACGTTACTTAACTTCACGCCAACTTTATTCTCTTTCATTATTATCTGTCTGATGCTTCCTGCTCCTCTCACACTATTTATATCATTATCACTTAGTCGTCTGCCCGCCTTCTATATTCTCGATGTCAATGAATTATTAACAAAACTTCCTACATTCGTCTGCTTTTAACTCTTGTTATAACAAAAAAACTAAATAACAGTAAAATATTCACTCACAAAAATAAATTAACCACTAATACCTAAACCAAACAGTCTTTTATATCATAAACACAGTTTTTGCAGATAGGTGACAAGACAGTATATTTTTAGGAATTTTTCCTGACTGTGGCTGGATGAGCCTTAGAGTATTACCATTTGTTGGGAAGAGTTTCTTAATTTTATTTTGTCGGACCTGAAATAATTACTAATTATATAGTTAACATAGACTATGTCATTATTTAGGTATTGTCAGATAATTTGCTAAATGTACATGTAGTTCTTAAGTAGTGATCGCATGCTTGTACGTTAGATTCCCAGAGGTCGTAAACATGTGCAGGTAAAGTTGTATGCTACAACTTAAGTCTCAAGCTAGCATGTACGTGTTTCTATATGGACTTTTAGGAAGTTTGTCTATTAAAACCAGGTAAAACAAAAACTTGTGCAGACTGGCTTGGGACGATTAGAATTGTTTGTTGACTAGTATCAAGTGTGTAACCCAATGAATTGTGGGATTCTACACTAAGGTTTCTGCCCAACTATAAAAGTGGGATAACCATACTATTCTTGATCTTGGTTTAATCCTATCTCTGTTCCGTGCAGACGTTAGGTTTGCTTGTTTGTTTTAGATCAAAACCACACTGGGCTAGTTGCTATGTCTACCACGGGGAATCGAAACTTGGATTTCATCGTTTTAAATCCAAAACTTACCACTGCCCCACCAGGGAACTCAGACGTTAGGAAAATCATTCCAGCCCCAGCAGCCAGTTTGAGTACAAACAAATAAAAACTGGCCCGTTTGGTAAATCCACAACGCTATTTAATGAATCAAATTTTGTTTATGTTTCACTGGGATTTGTATATTTTCCTTTACTGTTCCTGTTCGATTTATTCTGTTCACTACTTTCTGGAACCTGCATTCTGTAGAAACTTTAAACTTATCTGATGGATATCAATGAACCTGAATGCCATACTTTTACTTTGTTTCCAGAATAGATAGAAGAAGGTCCAAGCCCAAAACTTGTTATGCTTCCCTTTGCTTTCCTATCAAACAGAATGTTTCAACTTTGGTGTTTTATATTTCATTTCAGTTGAATTCAGTTTTTTATAATTCCATTTCAGCAGTTCATTAATTTGTCCTGTTCGAGTTTTTTATTTTTTATATAATTTATAGAGGTGTTTCCATTTTTTTAATTCCACAAACTAACACCGTGAAACAAAGACCAGAACAACGCCACTTCACCCACAGTCTGATGGGATGGTAGAAAGATACAACTATAGAACAGCAGAGCATGAAGCCACTGGATACACTCCAGCAAAGTTGATGTTTGGTCGGGAACTTCTGTTGCCAGTTGATTTGTTAATGGGACGCCTACCTTACGAAGAGTTACCTGAAAATGTGTCAGAGTTCGTGAAAGTGTTATCGGAAAAGATGGATAATATTCACCATCAAGTGTGTTCAAACTTGAAAACGTCTGCTGATTCGATGAAGCTATGTTATGATAAGAAGTCTTCTGAAGTCAGCTTTGTACCCGGAGACAAGGTGTGGTTGTATAATCTCAGAAACACCAAAGGGAAGTGTCCTAAGTTGTCTTCTCCATGGGAAGGCCCATATGAACCTCACGTGCAGCAGAAGCCAACGAGGTGGAGACCAGTACGGAAGAAGATACATCCCGTAAAATTAAGAGACTTTGTTGAATTTTAATTTTGTGTTTGTAAATTCTGTACATTGAATTAAGTTATTGTTAATTTTCTATTGGTTTAATGTAAATGGCTATTGTTCGTGACGAACAATACTAAGGAAGGGGCAGTGTTACGACAGCGGAAGTCACGTGACGCTGGTAACACGTAATGAGTTCTAGAAAGATCGGGGAACATCACGAATAATCCAGTATTTGCTAGGCGCCCTATATTATTGTACATAAGTGCGCCAGGCAATTAATCGGAATTGAATTGCAGACAGGCAGATATAGAGACAGACAATTGAGTCAAGCGCGGTAGTGACGTAGCTAAAGCACATGAATCGTTCATTGTGAATTATAGCGTGTGTTTAATTTAAAGAGGCTGTGGAAATTCAGTGTATTGTAAAGTTGAATTGAGAAAGATTAAACTAGTGGGAAATAAATTATACGGAAAATTAACAAACGAACACAGAGACGTAACAGTATTTTTAAAGGCCAATCAATGGACTTGTGTACACTTTATGCAAGAATTTTTGACAAATTGGTCATTGTTTTGTTTAGAGAAGTACTAAAGTACCCAAAGAGTAGAGATGATGACATATACACAGATATAGGTATATTTTATACTAGTTATAAGAGGGTGAAATTAACAGTTATTCCAACTGTGACAGTACAAAAGAAAATATAGAAATTAAACTATTAACAAATATTTTTTTTTTCCAAAAAGTGAACTAAAGAATTATGTAGTCAAGTCAAATATCTACTGAGCTAAGTGACTGTTTTAATATATGCAGATATCGTCATTTTTTTAGACTTGGCAATGACTTTAACTCTGGGAGATAGTGTAATTTAACGTGTAAAGAAAGTGAGCAATCTGCTTTAAATCATTATGCGATGCTTCAGCAAGGTCTTGTTGCATATCTGCTTCTTTGATAATTTTCGGTAAAAATTCTTTCCAAGTGACTTCAGCGATACAAGTCCCTTCTTGATTAAAACTAGTTTATTCTTTCTCGTTATAGACTTTGTAATACACTTAATTTCCACAGTCACTTTAACCTTAACTACTTTTATAAACACACACACACACTATAATTCACAGCGATTCACACACTTTACTTACGGTGCCTACTGCTCGCTTGACTCAATTATCAATTATGTTTCTTCAATCTATTTCCGGCTTATATACTAAAAAAGAGGGCGTCTAGCAAACGCTGGGATATTCGTGAGGTTGCCCGATAAGTCATGATCCTTCTAGAAACTCCAGCGCGCATGCTCCCAGCGTCGCGTGACTTCCGCTGTCGTATTGTTTGTTTGTTTTGAATTTCGCGCAAAGCTACACGAGGGCTATCTGCGCTAGCCGTCCATAATTTAGCAGTGTAAGACTAGAGGGAAGGCAGCTAGTCATCACCACCCACCGCCAACTCTTGGGCTACTCTTTTACCAACGAATAGTGGGATTGACCGTAACATTATAACGCCCACACGGCTGAAAGGGCAAGCATGTTTGGTGTGACAGGGATTTGAACCCGCGACCCTCAGATTGCGAGTCGAGTGCCTTAACCACCTGGCCATGCCGGGCCCCGCTGTCGTAACAGTCTTTTGTTGAATTATGGCAGTTATAGTAAGTGATTTGTAACTGTATTTTCAATA
Source organism: Limulus polyphemus (assembly GCF_000517525.1). Lineage (NCBI taxonomy): Eukaryota > Metazoa > Arthropoda > Merostomata > Xiphosura > Limulidae > Limulus > Limulus polyphemus. The sequence goes on from NW_013668988.1 coordinate 87,761, forward strand.
AATTACTCAATCTGAATTCTTAATAAGTAAAGTTTTTGTAGTTCTCAAACTAATCCAATTTTATAGTTACAAATTGAAGAATTTACACAGAAACTTGAATTATTTTAGGAAACTTTCGATAATGACATAAGGGTTATGAAATTAAAAACTTGATAAAAAAGTTGTTACAGTATAAAGAAAAAACTATAAGCTGTTTTAACTTTCGTATCATTCTTGGGAGCAACAAGTTAAAAGTAACGAGCGCGTGACAATAAGTCATGTTATTTGAAGTGGCGCTAGTGTAGTGAGGTTAATGATCATGTGATTGTGAGTGCAGGTCGTGTGATCATGTGAGCTGAAAAGTAATAAATAAAGGAATGCTCTTCTAACTTCTATTTGTATAAGAAGTTATTGTGTTACGATCTTATAAAGATAATATTTATTTTAAAAATAAAACTGGTTACAATCATGAAAAGACTAACAAACGTTTATCAACTTTATATAATTTTGATTTCGTTGTTCCTGTTTGTAGACAGTTTGAAACGGTAAGTGTTTATTTATTTTATTGATAATTGAGGCTTTTAATTTTATCAATATCATCATCAATGTTATTTTTGAATTATACTTTATAGTTTCATATTGTACAGTATACTGTTAATGTTATTGACAGTGAAAGTAATAGTGCCATAAGGCAAAATATACAAGTTTACCGCAAATGCAACATAATAGAATAATTACAGATGATTTGGATAGGTTTAGTAATTATAGAGAACTAGTATTCAAAAAGTAATCATGAACATATATATATACTACTGGTATCAGTAGTAGTATATATTTACGTGCAGTGGCGTAACTACAAAAGATGCCGCCCCCCCCCCGCATTAAAAGTTATTGAACCCTCTATGTTTATTTTCTCATGAATTATAATTGTAGTTATGATTCTGGCTGATTGATATTGTTAACTTAACAGAATAGTGCAACCACTCTTTACTTTAGTTCAAATAAATTGTAATTGCCATTCTTTCCCCTTGTTGGCAATTTTAAAGTTTGTAAGGCCCCTTGACTTTGAATTGAACAGTTTTATTTGATATGTGCATAACACATGCATGGCCTAAGTGTATTTTGGTATTTTTGTGCAAGAATGACCAAGTTTCAAGTATAAAACCACCCCATTTTGAGCAGTACAGTATCACCTTATGCAAGCATCTAACAAAACAATATTTCAACCTCTTGTCCTAATAACACAGTACACTAGACTAACTGCTGATTCATTTATCTACATAAATAGTTTGGTTTACCATCTGCCTGTTCTAAAGGTCACAAGGTTTTGCCTTTATAGATCTGATATATATCTTTATCTCTTGTGTGACAAATGGCTTAAAAATTACTGTATTATAATTTCCCCAGCTATACAAGATTGAATGACACCCTTCTACAGAGTTGAGAAACTGTATATATATGTATACATATTGTAAAACTTTTGAAAGTGCTCGGGTTACAGAGTTTTTATCATTTTATATTAAGACTTATTGAATCTATGTGTTTTTCTGACATCGTGAATGTCTACATATGGTGTTAACATTATTACATACAAAATGTTTGAATGGAATGTAGCAGTGTGAAACAGTGAAGTAAATGTTGCAGGAGAAATAAATACGTAACTTCATGAAATAGTTGAATGGCATATATTATTTTGATGAATGAAAATACTTTTCAGGCTTATATGTATATTGCAGGAGCTGAAATGTATATTCACATATGTTCAACCAACATTGTAACTATTGTATATATTTTTTAACTTTTTCTATGAGAGGATTAGCCCTTTGCATTCAACACATTTGTAGAGGTTTCTGTTCAATAAATATTTTGAATGTATTTCAATGGTCACTATCAGTTAACTCTGATAAAGAATACATTTGAATCTGAGCTTCCACCATTAAATGTATCTCCCAAAGGAAGTTTACCAAAGCCCCTAACAATTTAAAGTAACTGAATTTTGCCTGCTAAATTATTCATACACTTCAGATTAAAAAAAAGTTTAAAGAAATTGAGAGTTATTTTAGTTCCTTTTCTCTTCACATGGTATAGCATGTTGATATCTTTCCTTTAATAAGGGGACCAAAACTGGAAAAACACCATCTTGAAAGTAACCTCACCCGAATTCTATATAATATTATAACCTTTCCTCATCCTTAATTTCAAGAATCTTGTAAATATGTTACAGAAATTATTAGCTTTTTTCTCAGGGTAGCCACAAGTTTTAACCACTTATCAATTATTGCAGTTTATTTCTTTTCTTCTACAACACCAAAGTTTCTTTTACACAAGATCAGAGTTTTGTTATAAATTTTTGAACTCTCCAAGTGCATCTCTTTATACCTCTTAACACCCAAACTTTTTTCATGGCTTTGCTTATTCTAAGTCTATACAAACTCTGATTTATAAAGCATTTATCAAGAATCCACATTTCCCAGTATCTTAGTGCCCTCAGAAAATTTAAGAATATTTCTGTTCAAGGAGCCACCTAAGTATTGTAATTAATAGAAATGGGAGTTCTCAAGGTAGACTCTTTGATGGACATAAGTAATCAACAGCTTTTCAAAAATTAAGATACTGGTACTCGGTGTCTACTAAGTACTTTTTTGTTGTTGTTTGAAAAACATAAGTGTTATCAACAAATATTTACACATTTGTATCTGATACAAGTTTGAAATGTAGAAAATCAGTATGGTGGTTTTAATCTGTTCTGACAAATTATAATCAGTAAGAATGTAGAAAATAATGTGCATAAATAATATCAGATTACTAGTAAGGTGCTACATGTTTATCAGTAAAACATATTATCACTCACAATTTGATTTAGCATTAAATGATTAAAAATCTGTCGAAACGTATTGAAAACAAGGTAGATTATATATATATATATATATATATCTTTACAGGATACCCCTATATCATGTTGATTCTGTTCGAAATCAGCTTCGGAATTTTGAAACACCTTACAAAGTTTTTCAACCAAAGCTGCATTTGAAAGGCAATGGACCATTTCCAGAACCCCTCTCAAATTACTTGGATGTAAGTGAACGTGATCATATTTATGTAAGATGCTACTGACATCCAGTTACTAATAGGCAAGAATGCAGATAGTACAAAATAATCCTGTCTACAGCAGCTTTTATTATAACTTTTTATAATTACTTTTATAAGAGGATTAACACCTTTTGACAGTTTTTTGGAAATATATGTACTTCTGACACAAATTGTCAAATTAAAAAAAAGTCATCTGCATTATACATTGAAAAAATTACAAGTTTTATGTTTTGACATAGTCTTATTTATTTTGTAAACTTCAAGATACAAACAATTCATTTGAATTTGATACCCATTATTCTGTAGTTAGACTTTTTATGTTTTTCATACACAACTTGTCAAAATATAAATCTGAATACCTACAAGTACCTCCTACTCAAGCCTATAACATTCTTGAGGTTGGTGTGATGTCACAGTCATGTGATTTTGCCTGATAAAGAGATCGGCATCTTGACAAAGGGACAAACAATAGTGAAGTGAGTGCAGCTGTGTGTACACAATTTATATAGGTCTACTTTTTACACGTGTTACTGCTGAAGCTGCTGTGCAAATTTTTCAATTATCATTCATAAATTAATGTTTGATAGACAAATTATCAATTGCAGTGTCTTATCAATACATGGAGAAGATGTCTGCCGAGGCATTAGCGAGATATTGAGTAAAGTTACAATTAATTGGGTTTGATTCTTGTCCCAACCAGCACTGCTGATCATGGATCAATGACCCAACAGAATGGCCCAATGTGCAGTACCCAGACATGTACAATTACCCTGTGTTAAAAAAAATAAATAAATCTGAAGACAACATTTACATGATATAAAAGTAGCTGAACACACATAGTTATAGTCAGACTTTGGCTCCCATAGTTTTTTTTTTGCTTCCTCTGTTTTGTGGGTTAATAGCTTTCAGCCACAGCATTCTTCTCTTTTCATTCATTTGTTCAAATCTTGGTACTTGGATTTATAGATCTCTGCCTGGCCCTGTTAAGGCCCATTTGTTGGAGTATTTTGTCGACAGTGTTCCTTCTTGTTGTTCGACCTGGCTGGCCTTGGCTTCTCCTTTTCAGTAACTTGACTTGGTGTAAAATAGAAGGAAAGTTCAGGTCTTTTTGACTTGTTATTGGTGCAATTGAATACCTAACAACTCTTCAGCATATTTCCAAGTTTGGAACAAAAAAGTTTGTCACAAACACAATAGTCATTACAAATACGAGTGTAGATGTGGGTAAATGTACAGAATGAATAAAATCTTAAATTTATTGCACTATTTGTTTGCCCCTTTGCCTTTGTTGCTATGTTGACATTGGATTGTGAGAGGGCAAAATTCCTGGATGTCTGACCTCAAGAATAATGCAGGTAATTAGTTACATTAAGGCTGTACAATATATTGGAGGGAAAGTTCATGAAGAGTATTCCTATAGTCGTCGGAGACA
>NW_013668988.1:92282-97300 GCF_000517525.1 Limulus polyphemus
GTACAGACAGCCTCATACATATATATATATATATAACTAGCTAATGAAAAGCAAGAAAGATCTGTTAAAGATTGGGTTTTTAGTTCACCTTACTACAGATAAAACAATTTGATGATGATTAGATTTAGTTTAAATTTTGCAAATTAAAAGATCTTTCTCAAGGAGTGAAATTTTCTAGTAACTAGCAGATACATTTAAAATAAATTTAAGAATCAACTCATTGTAAGAAAGTAAACTGCTTAGCAATTTTTCAAATGTACAGTGTAAATAAAAGGTGATGTGTTTAATGGCTATATGATTATATGTTTCTTCTTAGCATTTTACTCATGGCAATAAATATATTCTTTATTAAAAACAGTTTAGTGATCCATGTATGCTGTTTGAGTTGTCTTTTATTCATCATAAATAACCTACGATTATATATATGTATTTGAAAAATATTTATCGTTAATGTTACTAATTTGTACCGAACTTTGGAACATGTAAGTTGTTAGCTTATATAGGACTGTGTTTTGTTTCCTCCAGTATTCCAAACCAGTAGAATTAAATGAAAACGTATTTTTGACTGACACACGTGCCAGTTAAATTTATAATTCTTGTTTTATGAATTTGTTTAGAATATCTAAACATGCTGTTATAACCTGTAGGATCATGAGTTTGGAAATTCTCTAGTGTATGAAATGTGATAGTAGTAAGTTAGCAAGAATAGCATAGATATGATGTATCGTACAGTATATATACATTTTTACCTACTTGCTGTATACTATATATTTATAAGATTACAAATATATCATATTCCAAGTTTCTATTATATTGTAGTAATTTCTTCATTTTGATTTTTTTTAATGTTTATTTGTTCTTAATTAAATTTCACAAATACATTAATATGCATGATTGTGGCCTTTTTCTAGAAGTTGTACTATTGTTGGCTTCATTATTTCATATATATTTTCATGGTGAACTTTACAAAATAAGTCTTGAATATTTCTTTTATTTGGTTATTTCATTTATTTTTATTGAATTTCAAGATATATTTTGATAATTCCATATAGGAATTTAAATGTAGAAAGTGCCTATAAATGAAATTAAAATGTTATTTGTTTGATTCAACATTTCAGACTTCATACTTTGGCACAACACAGTTGTTCAGTTTAGTAATATGTAAACTAATCATCAAACTTAAAGGTGTTTTGTGATGCTTTTTTTTTCATCATTCTAGGCTCAATACTATGGGCCTATCACTATTGGAACTCCTCCGCAGGACTTTGATGTGGTATTTGATACTGGATCTTCCAATCTCTGGGTTCCATCAAAGAAATGCAAGACAAGCAACATTGCCTGTTGTATGTTTTCTCTTCTAAGATAATTGACAATGCATATTGTGCTTACCTTTCAAAAACTTTCTAAGAAAAAAAATGCTTTGCCTCTGATTTGAAAAATAAATATTTGGTGTGATTTTGTGAGTTTTATAAGATTAAATATATATAATTTTGTGTTGAGGCACAACAAATTTTATTTTTCAGCTGCCTTTGTTATTTTGTTATCTTAAAAATTAGTCAATTTGAATACAAATGTTAGCTTGCGAGGAAACAAGAATGATTAGAATTTTTGATATTAGTAATAAAGACAAAAAGATTTTCAGAACTTGATTTGATGTTTATGTGACACAAGTGAAATTGTATAATAGTCGTATAGTTTGAGAATTGTTTTAAACGTTGATTCAGTGTAATATGAATGTTAAAATGAGTTACTATAGGCCTGATATTTAAAAAACTAGCACAAGGTTTTCATGTACTTCTAACAAAGGGAACAGGGGAGATATTTGAAATATTACCAGTTTATTATTACACAAAAGTTGTATTTTTATTAGCTTTTCAAAGTGGTCTGTTATGTTTCTTTTGTTTTAAAGTAACCATAATCAAACTATAACAAAAAAAATAATTTTTAGTTTGTTCTTCATTAAAACTTGTATAAATGCATGTTCCATATTAATCAGTTTTTCATCTTTTTATGAAGTCATTTCATAATTCATTTATATTGATACATATTATTCAGTCATGTTGGGTCTATATATTCCTATTCATATTTTTCATCATGCATGTGGATAATGTGATTTTGGTTTGATTTGTTTAGTGCTTCACAAGAAGTATGACAGTTCTAAATCAAGCAGTTACCAGAAGAATGGCACAGAGTTTTCCATTGAGTATGGATCTGGTAGCTTGTCAGGAATTCTTAGTACTGACGTTGTAGCCATTGACAATGTTGAGGTAAGACAAAAAACAAAATATTTCATTGATGTATTTAAACATGATAAAATGGTTGAAATTAAAAAAAAAAAGACAGTTTAATTATTTATTATTAGCTTTAAGGCTAACTTTGACCCCTTTGTTTCTATGTACATAATTGTTTTTGTCTAGGGACCTGTCTTTAGTGTGTTCATGTACTAATGGATGTTATTCAAAAAATGTTGTTTTTTTTAGCATCTATTTAATTTTAAAATTTACTAAATCATATATAGAAGTAATACCAATCTGACATGTCAAGTTTGCTCATGACTATATTAAGATCAGTTTGTAACATCTTGGAGCTTGATTTACTCCAGGATTGTATATGATCAACTAAGAAAAAGAGATGCAGTCAAAATGGACAACATTATAAAATCGACATACTGTTATTACCGACTACTGTTTGGTTGCCTTTATCACTGTCTTGGGTATTTATTTTAGTGGAGGATTTTACTCTCCAATTTTAGTTTTGAAATATGTATTTCTCAAAACTCTTCTGTTAGGTTGATTGTTTCACATCTAGTTACCAAGGGTAAGAGGGAACAATGAATATAGTGTACATGTATGTAAATACTCATGTCAAGCAAAGTTCTCCAAACTTAATAGCAGTCAGGTTGAATTCCAAGTTTCTAGTAATCAAATTGCAAAGAATGTACTCATTTGATATCACAGTGAGAATATTGCAAAGATGGCTTGGCACTGACTTAAAGCAAAAGAAACCTTGAAGTAATGAACAACTGTTTACTGTGTTTACTTTTGTACTCCTTATATGTTGACTCTGATATTTAGTCTCATAAGTTTTTTTTTAAAGCAGCTCACTCAGATTCAAATTAAAACAGAAAAAAATATGCAGTATAGGACAAAGCAATGTGCAAGAGTATTAACAAAAAGAGATTGGTTAGTGAATCAATAAGATATTCTGAAATTAACAGATTAAGAAATAACATAAAATAGAATATGCATTCAAAAATAATACAAAAATTAAAGACATATTTCATTATAATAGCTGCTTATCAAGTTAAAATGATTAAGTGAAAACCTTTTCTCCAGTTTTAAAAGGATAATAAACCATTCATGAAGTCTGGTATTCAAGTTGAAGAAAGGAAATGAAGCTTACAGACTTCAAAAGTATTGAACATTGTAAGATGTGTAATTGAATAAAATTAAATTTAATGCTGTTTAACTTCACAAAATTAATGATGACACACTTTTATTTTTATTTTTTTCTTAAAACATCTGAAATTTTAAAGATAAAACACGAACATAACAACAGGAAGTACTTATTAGATGTTTCAGAATAGTCATAATTCCATCATCAGTAATCTAGGATTACAAAACAAACAAATAATATTTGTAATTACAACAGAAATATATACCTAAGAAATAAACAATTTGAATATACAAATATAACACGAGAAAATGAAAACTGAGGTACAAGTGAAATAGTTAAATTAGGTTTAAATCCAGTGAAGATTGTGTTATTTAGGGACGGGAGAAGAGTTTTTATGTATAATGTTTCTTTTATAAGAACTTCAGTATCATGTTTGGCTATTGAAAGAATTTTAAAGTTTGAGAGAGAAATTGGAGGTCCTGTTTCTGCATTGTGTTGATAGATAGCAGAGTTGGGAGGGTTTGTAACCTTTCTTCCAGTTTTTATAGACGTGTCCATGTGTTCACATGCTCGTACTTTAAGGTGACACTTGGTTTCCCCAATAAAGGAGGTCTTACAGTCTCCACATGTGTACAAATAGATGATATGTGGGCAGTTGGCAAATGATCTTTGTAGTGGAAAAAATTTTTACTCTAAAGTTAGGTTTCATAATGATTTTCAGGTCAATTTGGGGATAATAAGTGTTACATAACTTTTTCAACTGTTTCGTGATAAGGGAGCTCTGTCTCCCAAGATATGGTAAGCAAGTGTATAAGGCAAGTTTAGGTAAAGTGGGAATCTCAGATGGTTTGGCAAACAAATTATTAAGGAATGAGAAAGTTATTTTCTCTAAGAAATGCAAAGCAACATTATTCTCTATTCCTTTTCTGGACGTTCTTGTTAACCATGATGCTAATGGCTTTTCAACTTCTATCTATTGTAAAAACACATTTACTAGCCTTTTAACTCTGTTTGACAGTTTTAAACCATTCTCTTTCAAATGCAATCTTATTCTCTGTCTACAAAAAAGAGCCTATGAATGTACCTAATCCTACTTAGCCCTTCACAAAGAAATTACTTCCATACAAAACATTCTCTTTCGAAACGTCTACCCTATGCATTTCTTGGAGAAAATAACTTATGGCTTAGTTACTAAGCTTGAAAAATTATAGTGGAATTCTGTGGTATCAGTATAGTAATTTATGATTTTTTGGTTACTCAGATGTGTATATAAAACCTCAAAAAAATTCATTTCATATCCTCCATGTGCGAAATTTCTTAAGGCTTAGCAAGCTACAACAAGCAGCAACTGTGTATAAAGGTCAGAACTAAAAGAGATAATCGTTCGCTTTACTCCTTTATTTACTGTATATGTCTTAAGAAAAATAAGTTCTTAAACTTATTTGTAAATAGTAATAATCCGTATACATATATAATGTATAATAATTGAAATGTGACTGTATTTTACAAAATACTAGTCCACTAAAACATGGCCAAGACAGGTCACTTTTTAGAGACTAAACGTCAGTTTTATATTATTGGATATGGTAACATGAGTGCATGTGTGCTGCATCATTGTAACT
>NW_013668988.1:97610-103633 GCF_000517525.1 Limulus polyphemus
TAATATGTAGTAATTCTAGAAAAAAAAAGCATAATTTATAATTATTTCATATTTTTTATAGTGGTTATGAGATTGGTCAAGTCGACCAAACCTGTACAGATATTCGTTAGTGAAAATAACAGATAAAATATAAAGTTTTTTTCTTAAGAAACATTTGATAACTATCTGAACATTATATGGATTTCTCATGTGAAATTTGAAAATTTCCTGATGCATAAAAGTATTTTTTATCTTAAAATGAAAATTACTTTGCATGATGGATAGAGAACATGCAAAAAGAAAAAGCATGAGGAAATCATTGCTTTAGAAAAAAAATCAAAATTAAATATTTTATTATTTTTCAAAAACTACATACTTATAGGACCTTTCATCTAAATTTTATAAGAATTTCATCCACTAGTTTAATTTTTGTAAAGAACTTTCATGAGAGTTGCATACCTACTTACAATGTATGTAGGTTGTAATCAAACAGTTACAGTAGTTTGATTGAGTAGAAGATGTTCTAAGCTATCTACGCCAGTGTTAACAAAGTAGTTTCAGCAGTAAATTATGGTTTAACTTGCTGGTTACCTGGGCCTCCTATGGTGGCCCACAAAGGATTCTGTTACAAAGTTAACACTTAAGGAAAAGTCTACAGATCCTGATGAAATTTTTATTGATTCTTTTAATATTCCTTTGATTCCTGAAAATGGTTTTGTGTTAAATTACGTGTTTGAAAGCTAATGGAATTTTCTTCTATTACAAGACATCAGGTAAGTTCAGTTAGGTTTAACAAGTATTGCGAGTAATGGTAAACTATTCAGACGACTCAGATCCTTTTTTTAAGTTTATTGTATTCAACTAACATACACAAGTAAAACAAATATTGTTAACTGAAAACCTGAATGTAGAGTAATTTATGTTCTGACCAAGAATATTGTTAGCAAAAATCATGATATCTAGATTAATAAACTTAACTATGATACCATTTTCAAAGGGAATGCCCTAGATCACTGGTACATCTTTGACAGTTTTTGCTGCATTTTTATCGTTTATTGCTTCAATAGACAAAATATAGTATTAAACAAAATGTTGATGAATATCAAACAAGTTAAAACTGACTGGATATATAAGGTGGGAGTTTTTTAATCAGTATAGAACAAATTAAATTATAAAATGATGGAAAGTATTTTTAATTTTTTTTTCAATGGAGTCAAAACAAAGCAGTTTCTTTCTTTTTTATTTAATCATATCTTTACAGTGCAAATAAATACCCATTCTTTAGTATACTATTAAAATCCAGAAACAGTTCTTAAGAGCAAAAATCTACACAAAACTACTTTTAATATAGTGTGTTGATTAAGGAAATGGTAGCTATTGCCCTCAATGTTGGTAGTATATTTACATAAATATATTATTTTGAAGTGCATCTTCTATATGTATTGTACCAAAACTTTATGAAAGTTACTTTCAAATATACATTTCATATTATAGAAAAATCCAGGCTTCATAAAGAAACATGTCTCGATATTAGAAACAATTTAGAAACTTGTCACGTGCTAAGAATCTTGACATTATGGTAAATATGTTTTAATTGTAGAGTTTATTTATAATTGATTAAAAGTTAAGAATCAACACCAGACCAAAAAAATTTGTGGACTTTAAGAAACTTTGGCTCCAATATATTGTATTTTATTTGGACACTTTCATCATTTTGAAAGAATATTTGTTAAACATCCAACAGTTAGGAATAGATATTAGAGTCTGGAAAATTTACTAAAATTACTAAGTTTTATAGAAACTTTGTTCATACTTCAGCTGTTTTCGCTATGTATCGTGGTGAATCAAGAGTTTAATCTTTCTATGGTTATTGAATGTTATGTGGATATTATTTATTTCAGAAAAATATTATTAATAGCTTTTAAAATTAAGTTCTCAGAATAACAGAACAACAGTCACTATTGCAAGTCATAGTGGGGGCCTGCCACCATAAACTTTGAATTTTGTTTTATGTATAAATACTAAGTTCTACTTCTGAATAATGCTTTGAAGAAAACAATGATTGAAAATAATTTTTTAAATTTACATTCATTGTCAATTGCATTAATTTTATGCTTAATGCAGGTCAAATCTCAGACTTTTGGAGAAGCCATATCAGAACCTGGTCTTACTTTTGTAGCAGCCAAATTTGATGGAATCTTTGGCTTAGGTTTCCCATCCATTGCTATAGATGGTGTCACTCCTGTATTTCATAATATGGTTCAACAAAAACTTGTGGAAAATCCTGTTTTTTCTTTCTATCTTAATAGGTATGTTTGTTGTAATGAACTACTAGTTAAGTAGCACACTACATTAGATGATAAGTCAGTGTTATGACTACCAACATTCTAACAGGTAAATGTTTGTACTTGTGTATTTTAACTTTTTTTTTGGTTAAAAGTATCATCATTTCTACTACCATTCTTAAAGACTGTTAGATGGAGTGGGGGGGGGGGATTTGGTCACAGGATGAATGCCAGTTTTAGGTTATTTTAGAGTTCAGTTGTTTTAATAGTTTTTCACTAACATGATGTAAAAAAATATATTTTTTGTAAACTTTGGACTTTAAATAAATTTTACAAGTTTGCTTGGTAAATATAAACAGTTTTCCTACTGTAGGGACTTGCCAAAATCATAGAAAGTATAGATCAGTGTTTCTTATCTGGATTTGCCAGACGGCTCCCATGTCCGGGATTTGATTTTCACCCTCCCCCTCCCATTATCTCTACAAGATGAACAGTTTCTTGGTGCAGTTCATCAGAGTTCATAAAAAAAGGTAATATGTGCACCTTTCAGACACTTTGAGGACTAATAAAACATATTTTGACTCAGTGCAGACACTCATGATCCCATCCCCCTTGGAAACTTGCTCGCAACCCACCATTTAAGAAACACTGATACAGATTAATTCATGGTAGACTCTTAAGTTAAAATGTTATGTTTAACATTTAAGTTTTCATAATAATTCTGATTTATTAATGAAATGAACATCTCATCCAGTATGTAATTATGATCTTAGGATTATCAATAAGTATTTAATATAAAAGGTATGAACAAAAACATAAGACTAATCTCTACTTGTGTTTTCTATAACCAGTTATAGTCTCATTATTTTAACCTTTATAACTCCTGTTTTAAACAGGAAAATTTTGATGTCAGCAGATTAATTTGCCTACTATCTACAGTGTAGTTTTATGACAGTCATAATAAGTGGAAAGGGATTTCGTTAAGTTAATTTCTTCAGCTCATCAAGCTAAATTGTAAACCCAATAATATAGTTAAGTTTCACAATATTTCATAATGTGGACATGTATAGTACTTCAGGAATGTAGGTCAAAAATATCTGGAAGCAGATGGTTCTCTAAGAAACATTTTGGCTTGATCTTGGTTTTTCAGAATTTCTCAGTATGTACGTAAGTAATGCATTAATATTTTCTACTTGCCAGACTGAATTAAAGCATCATTAGCTTTGATGAAGGATATCAGAAATTTACTTCATTGTAACTCCAAGAATGGACAAACATTTTTAGCTATGCACAGTGAAGTTGTAGTGCCCCAATAAATGAATGGATATTTTAAACTATTCACAGAACACTCCCTGTACAGTCGATTAGTGTGACTAAACTCAACCAAATAAGGGAAATCCATTGCTTAGTCAGAAACTAGTTAATAAAAAGTGTAATTTTGGAAACGGTGTTTCTGCTGGAAAAATTAATTGGTTATTTTAATGTTACTTAATCTTTATATATCTAATTTAATGCATGATATTTGTAGTCAATAGAGAACATTACAAAAACTTTGCTAAACATTTTAAAAGGTATAGCCTCTTCCCTTGTCCTGTGTTACTGATTTGGATGAAATTCCCCAAAACCCATTCAAGTTGGCTTCACATGTAAAACAGATAGCATAGATGGGGCACTATACTTATTTTTCATAAAAGTGCATAGTTTTGTCAAAAAGCAAACTCTAAACACTTTTTTTATATTGTTTTATTAGTTGGAAAATATAAGTAATTATGTTAGTAATGGAGATAATGTTTTGTTCAGGATATACAGCATTTGAATTATTTCAGTCATTTTTTTTGTGTCTTGTATGTCTGAATAAGTAATTAAAATTATTTAATTAGACTACTCCACTGCCATAAATTGGAACTGGGATTTTTTTAATCTAATAGTATATAGAAGTAAAGAATTTGTTTAGATAAATCTGTTCTTCTTTTTAGAGACCCTGATGTGAGCCCCGGTGGTGAAATAATCTTTGGAGGCTCTGATCCCAAGTATTATAAAGGCAATTTCACTTATGTCAATGTTGACAGGAAGGGATATTGGCAGTTTAGAATGGATTCGTAAGTAGTTTTTTTAGTAAGCTTTTCTTTACCAGTACATTAAAAAAATAGAAAAGTTGTTCATGATCATTAAGTTTGTGGATTGCCACTAAGTAATGTCAAAAATGTACTTTAGGGGTGAGCCAGCTTCTCAGTGGAAAGCTAGAGGGCTTATAATGCTACAATTTGGGGTTCAATCCTTGAAATAGGAACAGCACAAATAGCCTGTTATGCAGCTTTGTGCTTAACAGCAAACAAGAGATGCATGTAAAGTTAAACCTAAGCTTATTTCTAAAAACTTAACACAGACATGAAAGTTTAAAAGTTCAGTTTTATTTTCATGTTCCCTTGGTTAATTTAGTCACAGAAATGCAGTAGCTTCAATTAAAGGAAACATATTGGGAATCATAATTAGCAACTTTTAATTTCCTTCACAGTTAACCAAATGTGCATAGGGTTGATCCAATGAACTGATCCCGAATTTTAGAAGGAATGTTAACTGTAATTCTGAATTCTCAACGTGTATCTAAGTGAAATATGGCAATATTAAAATGTACTAGTCTGTTGTGCACAAAAAAAAGTCAGATGTGTTGCAAAATTATTTGTATTTAAGATATGTCTGTGAACTGCCGAGGTCAGTCCGACTTAGACTCTGATAAGCCATAGTGCAAGGTGATGTTCATGTGAAGAATGAAAATATTTTTGTTCATCTTGCATATTGTATTTGCCTAATCTCTAGAACCTTCACTATGCAAATCTGAAGTTTTTTTTCAAGTATCCCTATATATTGTATCTGGTATTTACTCGCTTATACCATGAACTATTGCTAAATCAGCAATGTAGGGTAAAATAAAATTAAATATATATTACCATGTTGAATGACACTCTGTAAAAAGTGTTAGAATGTGCACTTTGACCATCCACCTATGCACATAGGATTAACTCTTTTCATACAGGCATCCTTTTCTGTGCATGTCATGAGGTTTCACTGAGTTGCATTCAAAATTTAAAGTAATTTATTATTGTGGTATATGAATAAATTTAGCACCACAAAATAGCAAGTAATATTATACAAGTTTTAAGTTCTTAATCTTATAAGGAAATATTTTAAAAAATCCTCATATAAGAATTGTGACCTTTTCTCTTTGGGTATCCCCTCTTCCCTAATTTATTTACCACCCCTCCAAGAGTTACAAAATTTAATGTAAGTTACTTATTATAATTTTGTCATTGCTCAGGCAAAGTATAATTTTTATAACCTTCAATTGTCTCTGATTACAGAGCCATAAACTAGAACATCAGACCCCTCTTGCTAAGCCCACTTGTCACATCCTCTCTTTCAGAAATTGCCAATAAGTCTCTCTGACATTTAATACTATATTTCTTATAACCAGTAGAAAGCCAAAGTTTTAACCTATCAAATGATGTATTGCATTATATTGTTTCTGTACAGGGACGTGTCTGTTTTGCTTCCAGTTCAAAGTTTATTCCCATGGGAAACACATCACTGAGCTTAGCAGAATTTGTAAAGGCTTCTGTCACATAGTTAGAAAACCAGAAAAAATTGTGTTAGTTGTAGAACATTGTCTGCTTTTTAGGTGATAT
This sequence comes from Limulus polyphemus, assembly GCF_000517525.1. Taxonomy (NCBI): domain Eukaryota; kingdom Metazoa; phylum Arthropoda; class Merostomata; order Xiphosura; family Limulidae; genus Limulus; species Limulus polyphemus. Next base: position 103,558 of record NW_013668988.1, read on the forward strand.
TATTCTGTGATCTCTGGTGCATTATTTTCTTTAATTGAAAAAATTATTTAGTGCAGTAGTACCATTAATATATATT
>NW_013668988.1:104567-119200 GCF_000517525.1 Limulus polyphemus
AAAAAAAAAAAAAAAAAAAAAAAAAACAACAAAAAAAGTAGGGTTAAGTTTCATCGAAAGCCCCCAGCGGTATGTCTGCGGACTTGCAACACTAGAAACTGGTTTTCAATACCCATGGTGGTTAGAGCACAGATAGCCCATTGTATAGCTTTGTGCTTAATTACAAACAAACAAACAAAGTTCATCAAAAGTAAAAAAAAAGGAAGACCCACATAAGTACTATGTTTGTTTTTCATGTGTATTCTTTATTTATTAATATAAAAGTAACTAAAACATAAAAATTAGAAAAGTTTTTAGGCTAGATAATGTAAAATAAAGAAGAAAGAAAAAAGATTTTTCACAAGGTATGCTAGCAAACAACTTGTGAGTAGCCTGTGTGTTACATAATTTAATAGGGTAATTTGAGCTACAATGTATGCTAAGTGATTTACAAATTGATTGGATTATTAAATAGACATGGCTGTAAGGGGAATAAAACAATAAAATTTAAGTATAAACAGAGGTATACTGTTACAAGTATAAAGCTATTTAGGATACACAAATGTAGTTTGTTATAATTTGCAGTCATTCTAGAAAGCAAAAAGGAAAATTTAGATTTATTTCATATTTTTTGTATCTTGGTTAAGATGTTGGTCAAATTGACCAACCTTGTATAGAGTTAGGGTAGAGAAACTAACAAATAAAATATAAAGATTTACTGAATAAAAACGTTTGAATTTATTTGGGAGGTTTTAGAAATTATGCAAATGAAATTTGACAATTTTAATATGAAGAAAAGTATTTTCAATCTTAACATGAAGATCACTTTGCACTTGGAGCATTCAACACTTTTCCATATATTTACGAAGAAATTTTTAGTGAAAATACTTCAATAAAAATTTTGATCTTTTTGTCTACAAAAGACTCTTAATGCTTACTAAAAGCTTGCAAAATTTCGTGAAGATACACAAAATATGTCGAAGCTATATAGCCCAATTTTATGTCATAAACTCGGACGATTTGACCGAACCTGTAGTGATAGTGTTGAAGAGGTACTGACAGATAGCACTTTCCTTTTTTTTTTCGAAGTTCTTCAAGGATTTACCTAATATTTTTAGGTTTAGGTAGCTCAGAAAGTCTAGTCTTGGATTTCGCTGTATAAAGTAATATTATTTAAATTTTTCTGGTTGCTCTGTGTTTTTACGGAAGAGGTTACCCTTTTTAAAAAAACATTTTAAGTATTATTTTTTTTAAGAAACATCATGTATATTAATGAAACTTTGTTCTTGGTTTGGTTGAACAGAATTTCCATCCAAGACGAGAAAAGTATTTACTGTAATAATGGCTGTGAAGCCATTGCTGATACGGGAACTTCACTGATTGCTGGACCTACAAAAGAAATTGCAAAGTTGAATAAACAGATTGGAGCTAAACCACTTGCTCAAGGAGAGGTATGTTTCATTTCTCAAGTTTATTAGAGTGTTTAAGAAATGTGAAACAACAGTTTAGCATCAGTTTTACATGGTGGTGATTAGTCCTAATAGTAAAGCTGAATTCTTTTTTTTTTTTTGTTCAGAGATAGTATTGTTGCAAAGTGGTTGTATATGATTCCTTGTAAATAATCCGTTGGTAAATGGTGTACTAATGTGTGCTGAAATTCTAAGAAATCCAATGGTGATGAAAACATCTAACCTTAAATAATCCATTAGTTTTGTCAATATATAACTCTTACTATGTGGTAACTGTTGCTTGTGAAAAAATGCTGTTGCAACTAGGTTTGTGATTGTAATTTCTCTGTGACAAACAAGGATTTTTAGTTTATGTAGCTGTATTGTTTGAACATGAACAAAATATGGTCACCTTGAAAATGGATCACGTTGATATTTTCTAATTTATTAAGATGTGTTCATGATATAAGTAAAGAAAATATAGGAGTGCAGAAATCCTGAGCATTTTAGTATAAAATCTAAGCTGCAGTTATTACAGTGTTATGGAATTTCATTTATGTATAAGCAATTCTGTACCTTGTATTTTATATTTAACAATGAATTTGCTCCAAGGAAACAAAAGTCCAAGATTTCTGATTTTATTATTTTATTTCTCTCTAAGTAAGAATTATAACTGCTAGGTTTGGTTTTACTAGTAAAGTTATTTTTTATCATAACAATGCAGCTTAAAATTGACTCCAATGACTTACACCTTTTTTTAAATTTCTGTACAAGATTTATGGCATTCACTAAAACAGTTTTGTATACATTGTATACAGACAGTAGTTTATTTCAACTATTAATGTTTTAAAACTTATTATGGAGGTCTGGTTATTTATATAACTTGAATACACTTGTATATTCTACTTTTTTTTTCTATAGTATGCTGTTGACTGCTCTTCCATATCCAGCTTACCCTCTATTACTTTTACCATTGGTGGAAATGACTTCACTTTAAAAGGATTAGATTATATTTTGAAGGTAAGCATCTTGTTTGTATATTGTACCTGTGAGTTATGTAGCAGTGATTGGAGATTCTGATATGGTACTTACCTCCTCTAAATTAGCTATTATTCTTCAGTGCTGCCCACTATATGCAAACTTTTTCTTTAAGCATGCCACAAGCCTTCTGCTCTCCTCTATTGGAATTGAATGATTCCAAAATGTCTTTCATGCAAATCATCACGCGTCACTTCTCCATCAATAGGAGCATGACGTGCTCCTATGTGACACGTGACTTCTCTATGCTCCTCTACCAAACTATCACTTCGAAATTTTGCAGAAACTTAAGCACTGGAAGAAAGTGGCTGGCTCAGAAGTGGTGCAGTTCTCCTCATCTAATCTCCGATTCTGACTCTCTCATTTCTAGGGGTATCCTTCAGACACCTTTCAGGAAGTACTTCTATCATTCCCTCGCAGCGGTCCCTCTTCCTATTCAATGTGAGATTCTAGCTAATTTTGTGAGAGTAGTGGAAGTTATAATTTTCCTAAAGTGAAAATGTATTTCTGATAGGTACTTACCTCCTCTCACACTTCCCACTTTCCTCCAGTGCTCAAGTTTCTGCCAAACTTCGAAGTGATAGTTCGGTACAGGAGTCACATGCGTCACGTGAGCATGTCATGCTCCTATTGATGGATAAGTGACGCATGATGATTTGCATGAGAGACACATTGGAATTGTTCAATTCCAATAGGGCAGAGCAGAAGGCTTGTGGCATGCTTAAAGGAAAAGTTCGCATATAAAGGGCAGCACTGAACGAGAATAGCTAATTTTGTGAGAGGAGATAAGTACTTATTGGAAATACATTTTCAGTATAGGAAAATTATAACTTCAGTATCGCTGTTGAAAAATACAAACTAATATTAGTTGTTGGGTTATATCATCATGCAAAAATAAGTAAGTAACTGCAAACTACCACTGTAATCTCCCTGCTGTATTGAGATTGCTTTGATTAGAAAAATTTATAATTTTTAGATTGTTTTCTTTCTTTCCTACACCTTTTTAATATTTAAATCAGGGTAAATAGCAAGTAAGTCAATGGAGCTAACTTTTCATATTTTTTATTTAGTTTATTAATACTGATATTAATATCCATTTTTAAAACATCATGATTTCCCATTAAATTCTGTTGAAACCATATTATTAATGCTTTATGCAATTAATATCAAAAACACAAATTAATGTAAATGACTTGTATGGCTATTTCAAATTTGTTTTAGAACAAAGAAATGTAATTTGCATGTTTTATTAAACAAATCTGAAGATGTAACTGACTGAGTAGATAACCCGGTGTTTTGAAGGTTTTCTTAAAATTTTAGCTTTCATTTTAATCTCAAAAAATGTGATTTGCATTAATGGATGCTGTCACATGCTTTGCCATAAGCTTATTGCCATCCTAATTAACAATAAGTTTAAAAAAAAAAGTATGCATACCTGAAATTTTAATGCTGTTTTTTACTATAAGTCTAGTTTAGTTGCAATGAAATTGGCTAATTATATAAAAAGGTGCATTCATCATTAAACAAGCTACTGCAGAGACATGTAAAATAATATTTTTCATGATCAAACTGGCATGTGTAGAAACAAATGTCACTTTTAATAGCATTGAGTTATGAGTTTTTTTCAGTGTCTTGAGAACATGCTGCAGTTTTGTAATAAGCTAGTCAACTAGCTGCATTTATGCACACATTCTGTTGCTCATAAAGAATAACCACACTGATGGTAGAGCAATTGTGCTGGATTTTGGTGGCTGCATGGTCATGTGATAAAAATGTTGATACTGTTTTTCTTTTCTTGTTTAAGGTGGCATCTTCATATTGAAAATTTCTAAACATACATGTTGCTAATGTAGCAGAGAGCTAAATAAAGTGCAGAGCGATTCTAAGATAACTAAGTAGTAGTTGAACTATAAAAAATAAACATCACTTTTGAAAATGTTGCTTAGGAAAAATAAAGTACTTCTGTAGAGAGGGTCAGAGATTCCATGTTAGTAGGACACTTGAGAACTTTTATTTTTGTATTTTTTGAAACCTGCTTTTTCTGTAACATTGTTGAATGTTACATTGGTATTTCTTATCTGCCACAAATCACAGCAACCATGAACTATACTTCCTAATATTTTCAAACATTTGGTTGAACTTCTTACATGTTCTGGAAATAAGACAACCGTACTTAATATGAAATCATGCACTGGTAATGGAAATAGTAAAAATGTTCTAGGATTTAGCTTTGAATTCGTAATTTTATAAAAGTACATTGGCTCCTAACAGTAGTTGCGCCTACAAAGGACATTGTAATGACTACATTATGTGCACATTTTTTTCTTTTTTTTTCTTTTCACAGGTTTCACAGAGAGGTCAAACACTTTGCCTGAGTGGATTTTTGGGTCTTGATGTACCTCCACCAATGGGACCATTGTGGATTTTAGGGGATGTTTTTATTGGACGATTTTACACAGAGTTTGACTACGGAAATGCCCGTGTTGGTTTTGCGGAAGCTGCTTAACACGTCAGATAAAAGAAACATGAATAAGTTTGTTACCTCTTTAACAATATGTTATTACAAAACTTTAAATACATCAAAGTAATTAATGTTTAAGTGTTTTTTTTTTTATAGAAGAAATGTGAAATGTAGAAGATCTTCACAAACATAATTGATGTTGGCAACTACATTGCAAAACTTAAACTTTGTTTATTGGTAAGTTAAAAATTTAGCTACACTGGTAGGAATTACTGCAGTTTGAGCTCTCTAAGATTTACTTAAGTGTTAGCTTCTATCACAAAACTCTAAATTGAAAATGTATCAGTAGTATTATATCAATTATTTAACTCTCTTTAACAAATATGGTATGGGTATCACCAGGAATGGGGGGTGGGGGGTGGATGCAAACAACCACTCTTTTCAATCTCAATGGCATTTTGATGGTTATATAAAATCAAAATCTACTGCTGTAAAATCTGTTAAATATGATGTTATAATCTTATATTCATGATCTCTTTTGTTTCCTAATATGCTTCTTAAATCTGACATGAACCTTGCTTTGGACCATGTACTAGACTATTACTGACTCATGGCTAACTTAGACCCCCCCCACACCACACACACAAAAAAACAAAACAAATTTTGGTGATGCTCATGCATAATGTGTGCCTAGAAATGCTTAACTTAAATACATAATTTCAAAATGCATTTTATCAGTTTAGTGCCATCATTGAATATTTGTTTGTTTAAATGTATGCACTGGACTGTTAATAATATAAAAGAAATGTGCATGGGTGCATTTAATTAGTCACAGTAGGCTGCAGATTGACTTAATGTTTTATATTTTCAAACTCGGTTTGCTTTTGATAGATAATAATTCCATGTTTTTTTAGCATACATAACATATGATAAATTGAATATTATAAAATTTGATACAACAAGATTTAATTACCAGTTTTAATGAGGATTGATGTCATTTAATAATCATGAATATAAGCACATCTTTCAAGATGCTCAGATATAGATACACAAATCAGAAATTGAATAATATAAAAAAAAAAGAGAATATTGATTATTTGGATCTTATTTTATGTGTTTTATTGAATGATGACTTTTTGGTATACAATGATTTACACTGTAGACATCCAAACAACAGGTTCTGTTGGGAAGGCCTTGTGATAGGTATTTTGATGTAGATATTTAGATTTGGCTTTATATTTTTATTTTATTTACTTATTATTCTTTTTACCATATTTACATTGTTTGTATAACGAACTAATACTGAGGCAGCACTGTATCTCAATAAATTTATCAACAGTACCAATAACTAGTTATTTTGTTTTAACAAATAAAGAGCTTGAATGTGTACCCACGTAACACAACAATTTCACAATCTTATTTTTTAATAATTTTGTTGAGGTTTAAAATACAACCTCAATATGATAAGTTGAACTTAGATATTTATGTAAATTCCTGTAAATTAACAATCCTGTACACTGAATATACATATTTCATATCACCTCACTCTTATTGTAGCCAAGTGGTTAATATGTAATACTGTGGATTGGAGGGTCTATGGTTCATTGTCCACATGCTGTCAATAAAACATTATTTGTACATTGGGCTTGTGGGTGCATTTTAAGAGTAACTGTCAAATGCCAAAATTCAATTACAGTAGTCCAAAAGTTGGCAGTGGGTGCTGTTGACTAGCTACTTTCCCTCTAGCCTATCATGTCAAAATTAGGGATGGCTAATGCAGATGAGCCCCCCCCCCCCGCCTCCCTTACACAAATTTGGAAAAACAAGAAATTCTGGATTTCCAGGGCATCAGTTTTTCAGCAGTCCATTCAAAAATATGGAGATCCCAGGATACTGAACTTTAGAATATAGTTGTCCATAAAATTTTCTCGCATCGAATGTTCCAAATCAGTAACTTGGACTGTACATGTGTTTATCTGTATTTGTAATGTTGCTTGGGATGCATCTAAGAAGTGTTATGAATGATGCAAATGCATTCCTAATATTTCAAGGAGTTATGACAATGGCTAAACAATTATGATGTATTGCTACACCAATGATTAGATAGTGACTTCTGACCATTACAAGTGAACTAAAAGGATTAAAAAAAACAATTAAAATCTTTAAGCCTATTTATAATTTTATTTAAAAAAACATTTTTTTAGGGTTACAGCAATAAAAGAAAGTCATTCAGAAACTTAATACAATTTTTTTAGGCCTCAGTAGAAACCATCTGTTTGTGAAGTTGCAAAATTTATTCACTTATAAGAATAATTTGATGCAACATTTCCAAAACTGCAAGGAAAATTCTGATGAATTGCTTCCATCATATATAATGATAAAACCCTAAGAGCAAAAAGCAACATTGGAAGGAAGGCAGCCATTGATCAGGTACAATGTACACTGAGGTACATTGTAAAATTAAATAGGAAGACAACAATAAAAAAAAAGTGCTCAGATTTTAACGTTGGATACCAGAAAAAGTGCCAGAGAAAACTAAGCTACATGAGCTTATCATATGGGATATCATATACACAAGCAATTCATTGCTCTGATAAATGCATGTTTATGCAGTGATCACAGACTTAGATTGAGAAACATTAGCAAAAGTTGACTTAGGTGAATCATTATTCTCACTTTCCTCATCAATTGGACATCTATATGTATGGAGACATCCCAAAGAAACACTTTCTTCCAGCTGTAAGGGTTACAGATTGTGTAAGTTTGAAGTGAGCCATATTTTATTGATATAGACTTGATCTAATCATCATATTTAAATTGGGATAATGGCTGGTCAGAACAAGAATGTCTTAAGAGATGGGCACACTCCATGAAACATCACTTTATCTGATTATTTATGGTTTCTTTCAGTACATTACAGCACTTGTTCACACAGCAAGGGACTATAACTTCTAAAGAGATAGTATAGTACAACTGCCAGACTTTACATTCCTATTAAAGTATTATAACATATCATTGAAGCCAGACAATTACTGTGCTTTCCTGCTGCTACACTCCTGAAAGTACTAAAGAAGTCGGTGTGAAGGACAAATCTCATTTTGGAAACTAATTGGCATTAATAATAGTAAGGAAGACTGATACAAAGTGAGTTTGAAAATTACGATTTTTCGAAAAGTTAATAAGTAGCACAATTGAATGTGTTTGATTAAGCCACTGTGAAATATTTTATAAGATACTTGTTGGTCAAATGATGACTGATCTTATATTAATACAAAGTGTACATGACTTCAGTCAGTATTAAGACTCTGAACCCTTTGGGATAAATATATGTCAAAAGTTAATTGAAGCAAAATGTAGAAGATTATAATAGTTGAAGCTAGATCTAGCTATTGAAAAGGCTTTGATCCTATTAAGAAATCTAAGATTGTGGACATTAAGACTAATGGCAGATTTAGTTAAAATCAAAACTGTGATACAATGAGGAAAGTAAATGTCATCACCATGATTAAGAAACAGACATGCATCAATATGGTTACCTTGCAGTTATGTCACATGTAAAAGAAATATCCAGCAATCCAGTGCCAGTTTTCTTATTTGTCAGCTACAGAGTGATGTGTATTGTGAATGAATTTTTGTTAATCTCAATTCATATTTGTTTTTACATCTGAGGGAGCAGATGTGTATGTCATATTGAGGAAGCCAGAACTGTGAAGCCTTGTCTTTGGTTCTACTAATCCTACATAACCTTTAAATACAGTTTATTAAACTTCTCTAACTTCATCACAGTGCAATACTCCTCTACTTCGAGGATCAGCCTTTAATCTTCAGTTTAATAAAGCATTAATTTTTGCTTGAACTTCACACTGAGTTTGTTTATTTTATTTCACAACTACATACCATTACACCCGTCGTTTTGCATACTAGGCCCTCGAATCTCTAGTTTTTGCGGGGTTCATATAATTAGTGTTAGATGTAACCTTGAAATTAACACCTGCCATACAAAGAAGTCACTTTGTCTTTCATGCTTTTGCTGGTTTCGCATGTTTTTCACATTGGTCTTGAGGACTGATTACAATGAAAACAAGGAAGCATGTTTGAGGAACCGGTTCTACGCTGTTAGTGCAAGAGGTGCTTTCGAATTAAAGGTCATTAGCTACAAATGGACTTGTAAATCGGCAAAGGCATCGTAGTTAAACCTCTATACTGCCTAATAAACGCACACAACCATGCCTGTGCAAGTAGAATTAGCCCTGGCCCACAACACTATCTGTGTTCTACTACTTATGTTTCCAAAGTAAACGATAGGACTGCATTACCAAATGGTTAGCGTACCGAACTGTGGATCTTAGGGTCTATTGCTTGCGTCTCGTTGTCGCAAAAAATCGCACTCTGCGCATAGGGGCCATGAAATGTATTATAAGTGTGACGGTCTAACCCCACTATTCAATTAGAGCAGCCAAAGAGTTGTCGGTGAGTGCTGTTGACTAGCTGCATTTCTTCTAGTCTGTCAGTCCAAAATCACAGACGGCTTTGTGCATATAACTCTTTCTGTACATTTGCCCGAAAATTCTGGACATAAACAATAAAAATGAGTTACCATGTCATGAATGAAAAATGCACCTAATAATTTTGCTTTAATAAGTCTTGGTCACTGAAAGAACCGAGAAGAGTAGCGTATGACCTGTTTATCATATTGTTTTTAATAATGTTTGTTTATTTTTATGAATTTAGCGCAAAGCTACACGAAGGCTATCTGCGCTAGCCGTCCATCATTTAGCAGTGTTTAGAGGGAAGGCAGCTAGTCATCACCACCCACCGCCAACTCTTTGGCTACTCTTTTGCCAACGAATAGTGGGATTGACCGTCACATTATAATGCCCCCACGGCTGAAAGGACGAGCATGTTTGGTGTTATGGGGATTCGAGCCCGCGACCCGCAGATTGCGAGTCGGGCGCCCTAACCACCTGGCCATGCCGGGATCTTTCAATAATGAGGCCGAACTTCACTTGCAATGTACGTAATGTCAAAATTCATATTTAACATTGTTTTACGAAATTAACTACTCTGAAATAGTAAAACTTTCATCGTGTTGTAAATAGCCTGGATAACAACTCGATTCTCGAATGCAAAGCAAGTTTCACCAATTACAACCTCTGAAGGTACATATTCATATCTGTTTAAACACCATCTTAACGAACGAAGCCATCTACAGTTCATAATGTTTATAACTCGAAATGTTACGGTTAAGCAGTGGCGTAAGTATGCCCCCAAAATTACGGGAGGGGTCTGGAACAAAAGGGGGTCCTAGTCAGCCAAAATCGTAACTACAATTTTAGAAAAATAAATGTAGGGGACCCAATTACTCTTTATGCGGGGGACATCTTTTGTAGTAACGTCGCTGCGGTCAAGATGCTTTGCACAAGACTGATATGCGATCATTTTCTTCCAGAGTTCCTCGCGCTATCCTCGATATAGTGAGCGTATAAAAGTGAAAAATTATATTTATTACGTCACGAAAATATTTGTATCTGTCATGTGATCCAAGTTGTTTTAGCAAAAAATATTTTTACCCGATTCTAGTCTCCCAGAAACATACGTGCTTGAAACACATGAATGAAGACACTAATGATGCTAACCATACATAAGTACAAATGTGGGTCTGAATTTGACATGCCCAAGTTCACTGTAGTATTATATTATGTGTATATTGTACAAAGTCCTTCATGGCGGGATTATTTTCTGCGATTATCTGAATGCTGATAATTTTGACGATGAACACAATACTAATTATTGCTTAGCATCTTTTAACACTCTTGTACACATCCTGCAAATTTTAGCACCAATACTGTGAGCAATTGTTCTCAACTTACGATAAACAAGATATATATAATAAAAGACGTGATATTTTACTGTCTTTATTGTAAAATATTCGAATACGGGGAACGAATAGAAAAATCCAATAATCGTTTCAGCTCTACTAGTTGTAGCTGTTGAAACAACGTACTTGTTGGATTGACTGAAAGTGACAGAAAGATCAGAGAAAACTGGTTAACATATACCGATTATTTTTATAACTTTGGAGTGTAATTTCCATCATTGTTGTTCCCCCAATCCTTTAAGATAAAATCTGAAACAAAGGAATATTACTAAAAGAACAATATACGTCAAAATATCCTATTTTATAACAAGAGTTACAATAAAAGTCATTGGGAACAATACTCTTCCATTAAATTTAGAATACAGATGTTACAATAGAATCATAACAACCCACTTGAGATCGAATCAGATAAAGGAAAACATCGTATATTGGCTATTTTATCATGTCTGTTCTAGCCTTGAAATTCTTATTAAGAACTTAGAATTAGACATATAAAGAGCATTATTAATATTTTATTCTTGCAAACAATTTTCTTAAAGAGTCCCCCCGTGGGACAACGATACGTTTGAAAACTTACTACGCTAAATTTCAGGGTTTGATTCCACACGGTGGACACAGCAAATAGCCCAATGTGGCTTTGCTCTAAAACAAAGTATACATATATATTCTCAATGATGTAGCTTTCGTTTAACCACTAAAATAATAAGGAAAATACATTACTACAAAATTCTTTAATGCTATACTACACTAGCAAAAAAATTTCTTGCTCCTGAAAGTAGAATTTATTTTTAAAGCAGCTACTACGCACGTCCCAATCGAGAAACTTGACATCACAATAGTCTCTGTGCCTTATTTTGCATTCGTGATTCTTCAGTATTTTGCGATCATTAAGGCACTTTGGACGGAACATTCCCATAAATTAAAGAATATACACTACAGATAACAATTAAATTTATATTTCAGAACATGGAGAATGGGATTGTGCAATTGCAAAATCCCAATGATTTACGAAGTTACCATAAATGCAATAGTTTTTAGACACGATTCAAGTATCTCAAAAATATATTTTTCTTTGTTATAAATGTGGTAGATAAAGGTGTATTCATAAACCGAATTAGTACTTCTCATTTGAACTCAAAACTTTAGTTAATGTGAAGTCAAGATTTTAACCCAGGTTTATTCTCTAAATCTGCTAATTGTACCGTTTCCTTTTAATGATGGGCTGGGCGTGGCATAGCGTGACGGGATGCGGATCAGAAAGTCCAAGGCTCGGGTCGCGATATGCCATTGTATACGCTCCGCATTTTCAGTTTGGGTGTATTATAGAAATGGCAGTCAATAGCCGTGTAGGTGGTAGTTCTATTAATCGGCTTTCCTTCCTCTGGTTAGTAGTTTTAAATTAAGGATAACTATGTCGGAACTCAGAGACTCTCAGCTGGACGTTTAATCCACGTGTTGCCAAGTGGGCCGTTCAAGTTTTAAAAAACCAAATACCTTTCCAATTTTTGTCTCTGATTTATACATGAGAATTATTAATTCCCAACTTTAATAGTACGCCAATTTTGCGTTGTTTTTGGTAATTGCACACCAAAATAAAAGTGCTATCTTTTAACTCGTTTACTTATCTATTTACTACCGATAAGATGACAAAAGCCTTAAATCTGTAACAGATCATGGAACTCGATATTTTAATTTAAGGGGATGTGCCGCTTTAGGGAATACTTAAATTTGAAGATATGAATGGATTTTGTCATTTATTTTGTTGAATATTTCATTTTACTTACTATCAATTTCTTCCATGCTTTAAATCGGCCGTTCACTTGGAATGTGGACCGTTTGTTGCGATATGTTTGATGAAAAATACTCACGCTTAATTATTTTTGTGATAGTTGGTTTAATTTTATTATGAGAGCGTAAAATATCTATCTTTTCAGACGGTGTATATCGCTGCTGTACATTTTTATTTTAGAAAAGTATTCTAAACGTCATCTTTATCCATTGACGAACTCTCCTGTATTTCGAAGTATATTTTTATCAAATTTGTCTGAAAGTTTTTAATAGTACTTTTTCAAAAGCTTTACCTTGCCGATTTAGAATCTGTTCCACGGTTTACATAGTATATATTATATATATATATATATATATAAACACACAAACATTTATATATAACATGAAATATGATACATTTAGACTGTTTACTAATTGTGAATATGGTCCATATATTCATGATGTATAGGATTATCGATTATTGAATCTAGAACTGTATATATATAACACATTCACGACATCTTTATTTGCACCCAGTAGCACAGCGGTATGTCTGCGGACTTACAATGCTAGAAACCGGGTTTCGATACCCGTGGTGGGCAGAGTAAAGATAGCTCTTTGTGTAGCTTTGTGCTTAACTATAAACAAACAAGGTATTTACTTTAACTACATAAAATTGTTTTGACATGGGACCTCAGTCTTACGTTTGATTTCGAATAGTAAATCTTATATGTAATTTAAGCTTATTTTGTGTTTCAAACTGTGAAATCTATTAGGAAACAATTGTAAATATACATAAACAACCCATTATTTATTATGTATTGTTGCGTCAATAGGTCATGTGACTAGTATCACGCCACCTCCTTCTAGAAATATCCTGTTCCTTCATGAATGCTCTAGCGTTTACGAGATATGTGTTTGTCTTGTATATATATAAGACGGTCACAAAGTGACGGGAACAATATGTGGAATTGAACTGAGTATTGTCGAGCACGAGCACGTGAGACGGTCGTTGAGAATTATAGTGTTTGTTATAGAGCGACTGTTGAAATTAAGTGTATCGGTAAAGTTGTATTCGGAAAGAATAAACCAGTTTTATTTAAGAAAGGACTTGTGTCGCTAAAGTTTCGTCGGAACGAATTTACGGAAAATTAATTAACGAACGAACGGAGACGTAACAGTATAGTTTTGTAATTTCACAAAATACACAAAATGCAATTGCCATAAAACGCTGTGAATCTTTTGTGTGTAACGAGCATAACTAGTGGTTAAGTGCCAAACTATGGATCTGTGGGCCCATATTTCGCGTCCCAGTATCTCAAAATAAAATAAATAGATAAAATCGCGCTTCGTACTTTGAATATGTGGGTGCGTTATAAGATTGACAGTCAAATCCCACTATTTGGTCACACAAGTGAAACCCAAAAGTTGGTATTAGGTGTTATTAATCTATCTGTGTTCCCTCTTGTCTATCAGTTCAAAATTATGGGCGGCTAGCGCAGATGACCCTTGAGTAGCATTGTGTAAGATGGCATCAATCTCGATCCTGGGATTGTTGACATTCGAGCGTCTCTAAAAAATTTCCGAATAACTTGTAATTAAGTTTGTAAAGTTTATTATTATTCAAAATTTTATTCATGCTTCTATTTCTCTACATTATTGATATTATTACAGGTATTGATTTACATTATTATTTTCTCTAGTTCTCATTTTCCTATGTATTTTATTTTTCTCTATCAGTCAAAAGTTTCATACATAATTAATAATAATGTTTTGTTTTTTTCTCTGCAAACGAATTCCCTTTTCCGGGAGACTAACGGCTCGAGTTGGGATTAGCTGGTCACCAGATTCAACTCGACTGGGACTTCCGGTTTACATGACATCACACGTCCTACTATATATTGCATTGCGCAGGCTAAAGGTCACCCTTTGTTCTCCTGAAGAAGAATAGTCAACTATTCGAGAGCGTTCGAGTTTTGGGTCTTATTTTAATTCTATGTTACGACAGCGGTAGTCACGTGACGGTAGTAACACGTCATGATATTCTCGAAGGTTCGTGAAT
>NW_013668988.1:120200-127652 GCF_000517525.1 Limulus polyphemus
CACAGAGGCGTAACATCTATTACACTTTATATGTGATCATTTGTGCTAACTCTTTCATCAAAATTAAGTATAAAGGATATCCCTGTTTTAGAAATTATAAATCCCCGATCTGAACATATCTTAAGGATATGAGTGTATAAATATTCTACATCGTAAAGGACTGTTACACATCATTCACAAAGCGATCAATTTTAGGTGGCATCATAATACATACGTAACGTCAAACAATATCAAAATGTAGTTCTGACACTTTCAGTTCCAATGCGACTTTACATTAAGTGTGGTTATCACGTAACTTGTTGACATGGATATTCAAAATCTTTGTAATATAACGTACTCAACGTACTGTGTGGTAACAAAAAGTGTTATTTAAAACATAAGCTAAATGAGTTTGAGGTACAATACTGTTACGACAGCGGAAGTCACGCGATTCTGGGAGCATGCGCGCTGGAGTTTCTCGAAGGATCACGAAAGCCCGAGTGCATTCGAGACGCCCTCTTTTTAATATATAAGCCTTGCGCGAAAAACCAGCGGGAGTGAAGAGATAGATAATTGAGTCAAGCGAACAGTAGGCACCGTAAGTAATGTGATTTAAAGTGTGTGTTATAAAAGTTGTTAAGTGTATTACAAAGTTTGTATCAAGAAAGAATAAACTAGTTTAATCAAGAAAGGACTTGTATCGCTGAAGTTCCTAGGAAATAATTTCTACCTGAAATTGACAAACAAGCAGATACGCAACAATACATTAAGAGAAGCAACGTTGACATTATCCCAGCTGTTTTTCGCGTCTGTATAAATTACGCCAAAGTTGATGAAATACTATAATTTATTAAAATGCGGTCGTTCGTTTGTTTTGAATTTCGCGCAAAGCTACACGAGGGCTACGTGCGCGTGTCGTCCCCAATTTAGCAGTGAAAGACTAGAGGGAACGCAGCTAGTCATCACCACCTACCACCGCCAGCTCTTGGGCTACTCTTTTGGGAATAGTGGGATTGACCGTCACATTATAACGCCCCCATGGCTGAAAGGGCGAACATGTTTGGTGTGACGGGAATTCGAACCTTAGATTGTCAGTCGAGTACCATAACCACCTGACCATGGCAGACCTAAAATGCTGTCGATTAATTTCTAACGTATACAATGTGCAGGGCGCTAACGCAGTTAATAATATATGTTTGGATAATCAAACGCCCACTGAAACCTGTATTGATTTTAATAATACTGTTTGACTTGGTTCATTGATAGAAGAGGCAGAATTAAAACTAGAGATGTCCAGTTCATACATCTTCACAAAAATGTACATTATCTGTATTATTCTGCACTGCCTCCCCTATACTAAAATAGTACGTTACGTTTGCCCTGTACGAAGTATTAAAATATCAATATTGTTACTTTAAAGTCCGAACGATTGTAACTAGAATGTTCAGCTTTTAATACAAAAATGTACATTTTTCTGTTAAAATCTAAAATAAGTGTACCTCAGGACTACTTAATTATTATGGTTAAAGACCATAGTTGACGGAACAAGTTTGAATTTGGTGGGGAACCATATTTGCTATGTTATTCGTGACATTGAATTCAAAATTGAAACAGTGACTTTGCCCCACCGTTTATGGCAAAGATGGTATAAGGAACTTCTTTGTAATTTGACTCATGAATTTTCAATGATAATATGTAGGTAGTTCCCTTTGATATTCCAAATTAGAGTCAACATAAATATATATTGGTAACAGTGGGATGCATTTTTATTCTCGTTATTAATGCCCTTAGGTAAGACCCCGGGTGACTCAGCATTAAGTCTGAGAGCTTATAATGCTAAAAATCTGGTTTTGATATCCGCGCTGGGTAGAACACAGATAGCCCATTGTGTTTTTATTTAAAAAAACAAACAAACAAAATAAACTATTTAACACAAGATCTTATGAGGTCTCATTTGTCTAAATCTTGCATTTTCACGACGAAATGACATGCCCCTTCTAAATTAATATATTGAAAATAAAGTTAAAACTAAGATCGTTCCTTTAGTATTATTGCAGAAAAAAACTGGCCTGGCATGGCCAAGTGGTTAGGGTGTTCGACTCGCAATCTGCAGGTCACGGATTCGAATCCCCGGTTCACCAAACACGCTCGCCCTTTCAGCCGTGGGGGCGGTATATTGTTACGGTCAACCTCACTATTAGTTGGTAAAAGAGTAGCTAAAGAGTTGGTGGTGGGTGATGATGGAAAGCTGTCTTCCCTTTAGTCTTTCACTGCTAAATTATGGACGACTAGCCTTCGTGTAGCTTTACGCGAAATTCAAAGCATACAAAAATGTAATTGGTCATTCTTAGATGGCGCTACAAACACATTCTATGCAAAAACGTTTGAAATCGTGGTTTTGGTAAAACATTCTAGAGTGTTAATAAAATTGAATTATAATGTAACTTCACTGGCTGCGAATAGATGGCAGCAAAACTTTCTGATGTTGTTTACATGAAATCATTTATTCATAGAGAAATATTTGACAAACAAACTGCTTGAAAGATTAAGAAACATACAGGGCCGTAGATGCTGTTACGGCCTTGGCCATGCTTCTGTTTCCCTATTTAAAAGATAACTATTTTTTGGTATATAAAAATAAGTGTATACTCTTGTAGTGTACTGATTAAGAGAACTAAATCGTTCAGCCAAAGGCCTATGTACGGGATACAAATAAATGTTTGTTGTTGCTTATTTAGCAGAAACACAATAAAATTACAATGCGTTAATGACTGCTATCGAGCCACATGTTTTGGCCGGGTTCCTTAAGAAATGCTTCTTTTGCACCTGATGTTAGAAAACTTGTTATAATACTAACATGGCGTGGTAATTTACTATGTATCTTCGTCGTTGAGTAGTCCTCCAGTAACACAGCGGTATGTCTGCGGACTTACAATTCTAGAAACCGAGTTTCGATACTTGTGGCAGGCAGAGCACAGATAGCCCATTGTGTAGCTTTGTGAATAACTACAAACAAACCTCACTGAGTAAAAAAGTGCATGTTAAATAATTTAGTACTAATAAATTGCAGTCTTATAAATTATACTAAGATCTATATTTTTCATTTTCTTTGTTAATATAAATTTAGCTCCAATGAGGCTCAGCGGTAAGTTAGGAGGCTAATAATGCTAAACATCGGGTTTCGATACCCGCGGTGGACAGAGCACAGATACTCCATTGTGTGACTTTGCGCTTAACAGCAAACAAATAAAAACTATAAACTTGGAGGTTATCGGAATCGAGTTGCATTCTCATGATACCTTGACAAGAGCTCAATTTGGGCGGCCTCGCAAAGTTAAATATTAAATTAAAGGGTACATAGGAAATTACCTTGATTTTAACGAAGCCAGGGATTCCTCACTCCATCAGCTGACGTTTATTCAGTGAGGGTGCAGAAACGATTAAGATTGAAAAACGTTAGCATAAATGAATAAAAAAAATATTTTAATTCCATTTTCCCGAATACAAAATAGTTTGTTGAATTAGCACTGCAGGTATTCATTTATACCTGACCCTCAGTGGCACAGCGGGATGTCTGCGGACTTAAAACGCTAGAAACCGGGTTTCGATATTCGTGGTGGACAGAGCATAGACAGCCCATTGTGTAGCTTTGTGCTTAACTTCAAACAAACAAACAATTTATACGATTTACAAAATTATAATGAAACATAGTATAAAAATATTTTAAATTTATGCTATACAGGCCCAGAATCGACTTGACAGTTCATTAGGATATTTACAAAAATCTAGCGGTAACACTAAAATAATATGCATCATTAAGAGTGTTAGATGACATCAAAAACACAACAAAATCAAATATCATAATCTACCATAAGCAATCTGAAAAGCCATTCTGGTGGTAATATGCTCCAAAATTGTGCATTAATACTACAGGTATAGAGAAAATGCCATGACTTGGTTTGTCATGCTCACTTGATCCAGTATTTTTTCTGGAGCACTTGGCCTCCCAAAACTTTGTAAGTGTAAAGTGCATGTAACGAATGGTGGAAGACATAAAACATAAAGGCATACACAAGTATAACAATAATCTGTTACAAATCAAACTTCATTCACGGCATGTGTTACTAAATATCTATTCTTTACATGATCTTCTGTGATACAGCGTCAATTTTTCACCCTATATGTGACTGGTATTGCCACTGTCTCTCACTTTTATGCTGTCTTCTAATTACAAATGTTATATAAAATTGGTTTCCACAGTCATCAAAACCCATCCTGTCCTGTCTAACACAATAAGAGCAGCAGGTACTGGTCGTAGTTGATCAGGGCTGGAATTCTGCCGACGAGAGTGGTGTACATAATACATATGAGTAAATGATGATATTATAGATTCATTCGAACGTTGGACATTTTTATGAAGCTACTTTCTTTCATACGGTACAAGCACATATACATACTTGATTAGTATATGGCATAAACTCTGGGCTTGAGTTGAGGAGGAGGGAACCGGAGCGCCGTTCCTGTTGTAAGAAATTGTTGTGAAAACGCTCCTGTTGTCAGGATTTTTTATGAAAATGTTCCTGTTATAGAATGTCCAAGGCCATACGTAAACTTAAAGATAAGTTATCACAATCTTATCAATTCATATCGTTTATGCAGGCCTACTCCATTGTAGGCCTACTTTGCGACATGTCATTATTTTACATTTGAGTTACTTTTCTGTGTCAACACACACTGTGACATTATAAACTAATCGAAATAAGAGACTGTCAGCCTCCGGAACATCCGCCTGATAGGGGTTGTGAAACTCAGCTTCACCTGATAACTTTACACAACTTAAGGCCTGTGTGATGATAAACCTGATGACAACTCGCAATGCTCGATTCACTTAGCTGATTAAGTTAGACCTAGGTCGTTATACTAACCAATAATGCAGAGTTAGTTGTTTTAGAAGTCTTTGTAAGTTTAATATAAATTATAATACGAATGCATGATTAAATGTACTCTAGGCCTAACTCATTTTTCCTTTAAACATTAATAATACCCATACTCATATTTGGGCTATTCACGAGGAAGTAAATTGGTGATAATAATGAACACTAAATCAAAGCAAAATAAAGGCTATAATAAATAAAAAAACAACTACTGATTACAATACCTTATCATTTTGGGTCACTTTAGGTTACTCTTAAAATTATACACTAATAACGAACGAAGACGTTGCGATAGTTTGTTCTATTAGACCCTATGCGTATGACGTCACGCATATATTACCAGCAAGCCGAAAAGCAAACACCGCCATTTTGGACGTAGCAGAGAAACAATCTAGAAATCACAATGTAGTTGCTGGTATTGGAATTTGGAATCAAGTATTTGAAATGACAGTCAGCTGTTCGGCAGTAGTTGTACAAAAAATCAGACAAAGAATCCAGAGTTATTGTTTTATAGGTTTTCAAAAGATCCAGAACGTAGATTTAAATGGACTGCGGCAGTAAATCGCGCAGACATGAACAATATTGACAAGGCTTGGAACCATCGTCGTACCATAGACTATGCAGTTCCCATTTTATATCTGGTTAGTACTACTTTTTAATGCAATGTACCTTGTCGCAATTATATTGCAAGATCTTGATAAAATCTGTGGCCCGCAATCTAAATAAGTATAACAATAATCTGATGATGACAAAACTTTGTCGAAACGTTGTACATTTGCTGTTATGTTAAACTTATATTAAAGTTTTTCTTCATTACCCATTCAAGCCGTCTCCAGCCATTATAACAATAATCTGTTACAAATCAAACTTCAGTCACGACATGTGACACCAAAAATCGACATAGTGGAAGGGCCCAGTGAGCGATAATAAAATTTTATCAAAAATGTGGCTTGTTAAGACAGGTGGTCTTAAAATCCAGGGCTTATTTGGGTAAAACATATGGTAATGTGTACTGAAGAACGTGGCCTTACAAGACAGGAGGATATAAAATGCAATACAATACGATGTAGTATATCTAGATTGTAAATTTACTACTGATATAACATGAACAATAGGCCTAGTCACTAAAAATAACGACTTACTTTCGAGTAAACTATGTAGTTGGACGTCTTGTACATTTTCCACAGTCTGACATCGTGCACCCAGCCAGCCACAAGACACTTGTAAGCATCAAGGCTTTTATAGGCTTTCCAGTGTGCAAAGATGTTGTCAGGACTCGGGTTCTCCGTTTGCAATGTCGACTAATTTACTGGCATCTAGTGCGATTGTCATTGCTGACAGAATGGAATAATGACTTGTCGTGTCAAGACCGACTTTTATGCACATTTCTTCATATCTTGACTTGCATATATTTTATAATTTGTTAGTAATTTCGTGAAAATGAACGGAGAACTAGGTGACTGTGTAGAGGAGGCCATGTTTTCATGAATAATATTTATGTCCAATATGGCCGCAAATTGTTGCTTTGGTCACGTAATTGCATACAGTATTATAATGACGAATATACTATTTCAAATCTTTGCATATTATAAGGACTTCTCTTTTTGGTCCCATTGGTCTTCCCTGTCTTACGAATATTTTAATTTTGAAATTCACCATATTAAATTCTTATATCTTACAGCAGTTAAATTAAAGCTATCAAGTAAACATTTCTGTGGCAGTGGTTACTTGAAACTTATTTTCGAAAATGAAAAAAAAAAAAGCCGAAGTTCTAAAAATTCCTAGCAAAGTGTGCGCGTGCTCAGCTTATTAACATACATCATCTGCTAGCCGAAAATCGTCTGCCTGTGCACTGTTGTTGTTATATGTTCGAGTTTTTACCTTCATAGCTCATACGAAGAGGGACAAAGCTCTTTCAAGTTTGATTTGATATTTTAAGCCTAAACTTATACATCGCTGGATAGATTAAGCATGTTTTATTGCTGTAAGTAACAATTTAGGCTTACTACTGATAAGGTAACTAATCTTTATTTTTAAAGCGGCATTGCCTTAGTTCATTAGTTCGTTGCGGACTAGGCCATCAAAAAAGGGCCTAAGTAAATTATTTTTAGTGAATTAAGTTTGTGATTCTAACCTTAGAATCCTCTATTACCATTTCGTTCGTCACAGTAGCTGGTAGCTTTTTCATATTACACAATTAATCAATTCAAACATCTTTACAGGTATTAAATCAAACTTTTAATTATTTGACTGAATATTATTCGTATTTATCATTTTACTTCGACTATTTGAGTATTACTATTAGTATTAGACTCATTAATCAAAGCTAATTATGCATGTTATGTTTTCATTAACAAAACTAAAGTAAGCCTGTTTCGTTAATGTATTGTTACGTCTCCGTTTGTTAATTAACTTTCCGTAACTTCGTTCCGACGAAACTTAAGCGACACAAGTCCTTTCTTAATAAAACTAGTTTATTCTTTCCGAATATAACTTTACCAATACACTCAACTTCAACAATCGCGCTAAACAAACGCTG
>NW_013668989.1:0-2228 GCF_000517525.1 Limulus polyphemus
ACTCCATCTAACATTGCTGATGATTTTACACTGGAGTTCAGGGAAACAGTAACTACTTCTACAACTATCTTCCTACTGTTAAAACCCAGAGTTGGCAAAGGAAATGCCATTTCTCCCTACTTTGCTATCAGAGCTAACCCTGCCATTGTGCAAATTGTACATCCAACCCACACTTGTTGCAGCCTGATCCGTTTGTGGGGAGGAACTAGATAAGCAGTATTGACTTTGTATTGTGTGTCATGTCTCATTAAATTAAGTTCTTTTATCAATGATAAAGAGTTTAGTTTACTATTGAAACAATGCTTATAAAGTAAAATCAAGGTGAAAATAAGAAATCCACCACAATATTTACAACATATAAAGAAATTGTACGTCAGTATGAAACTCTGGCATACTGGGATACTATCCTAACATAAAAAAATACAAAGTAAATCAGGATCACAAAGAAAAACTACAAAAGAAATAATTTCTGGTAAGTTTAGTAGCTTCTGGTAAACTAAAGGTGAAAATAAAAACAAAAGAATCACCATAATTACAAATTGCACCAAAATATAATGAGATTAATGTTAAAAGTATTTGCTATATATTTTGTTGTGTTTCATGTTATGGTTTAAGAGTTTTCTTTTTGTACCAGTAATTAATGGTAAAAGGCATTTTTTGTGTGTCATTTGTTGTATTTTTGTATAGATAGTAATTCTTAATGTTCCATTCTCTTGCATTTGGATTGTATAATTAATTAATATTTGAACTTGCTTTGTTTTATTGTTGAAGAGATTTTTCTGTAAAATTTGTAGTGTCCTGTCAATTGACTATTGTTAAAAGGTTATTTTATGTTTAATATGTGATGGCTTTAGTTTGTTTTCTTCATTCAGTTTTGATAATTTCCTTCCATGTTAAAGGAGACTTGAAATTGTATAGTTTTATACTGTATTTTACATTTTTGAAGATTTATGACTGAGTATTGAAGGGTATTGTGTTGAATTTTTATAAACTATTGATATTCCTTCTAGATTAAAGAGCTTATTGTATATTTTATCAATATGATTGTTCATTGTTAAAAGATTTTTTTGGGATTTCTTCTTTAATATATTTATTGAAGTGCATATTGTACAGTTAACTATTGATCTTGTCTATGTATTATCTTCATTATAAGTGTTAAACGATTATTGATTTTGCACAGTATTTTGTATTATATACTGTAAATTTTACTTATCTACTTTTAAAGGGTTTTTCATATTTTGATTTTTTTTATATTATAACGCTCTTTAAAGTTATTTTGTATTTTAAACTGTAACACTGGTTTAATATTGTAACTTTTATTTTAATTGATTAATATTGCAACATTAATTCTTTGCTAAATTATTTTGCCTCCCTATCTTGCCTTTGTTTCAGTTGTGTTTTGTCAGGTACAATAAATAAGGTACAACAGGAATGTTGTTGATTAGCAGTTTCTCATTTTTTAATATAATTTATTGGTTTTAATATTTAAGGTTAAGGAAGGATGAAGAAAGTGTGAAACAAAGGAAGGTAGTGTTACGTCTCTGCTGGTTTGATAATTTCCGGTAGAAATTCTCCCTGAGAAACTTCGGCGATACAAGTCCTTTCTTAAATAAAACTAGTTTATTCTTTCTCAATACAACTTTGCAATACACTTAATTTCCGCAGTCACTTAAACACACACTATAATTCTCAATGAACGATTCACACACACTTTACTTACTACCACGCTTGACTCAATTGTCCATCTATATCTTCAATCTCTCTGTCCACTATTCAAATCCGATTAATTGTCTGGCGCTTTTATATACAAGAATGGAGGACGCCTAGAAAATACTGGATTATTCGTGATGTTCCCCGATCTTTCTAGAACTCATTACGTGTTACCAGCGTTATGTGACTTCCGCTGTCGTAACACTGCCCCTTCCTTAGTATTGTTTGTCCCGAACAATAGCCACTTACATTAAACCAATAGATAATTAACAATAACTTAATTAAATGTACAGAATTTACAAACACAAAATTACAATTCAACAAAGTCTCTTAATTTTACAGGACGTATCTTCTTCCATACTGGGCTCCATCTCGTTAGCTTCTTCTTCACGTGGGTTCATCTGCTCCATCAGGAATTGTCCTATTATCAGTAACAGTCACATTAGTGATAGTAACTTCATCAAGGGCTTCACTGTTTTTCTTCTCAAAACCGGCTAGAGTTTCTTTTCTGACAGTTG
>NW_013668989.1:3225-10627 GCF_000517525.1 Limulus polyphemus
CTTGTTTCTTTTCTCGTACTTCTTGTTTCTTTTCTCGTTCTTCTTGTTTCTTTTGCTGTTCTTGTACTGCTGCCATCAAATCTGCTAAGCTGTAGTTAGATTTGCTGCTTCTCGTTTTTTTTATCCCACTCTCTGACACCAGTTTGTTACGTCTCTGCTCGTTTGATAATTTCTGGTAGAAATTCTTCCCGAGAAACTTCAGCGATACAAGTCCTTTCTTAAATAAAACTAGTTTATTCTTTCTCAATACAACTTTGCAATACACTTAATTTCCACAGTCACTTAAACACACACTATAATTCTCAATGAACGATTCACGCACTTTACTTACTACCGCACTTGACTCAATTGTCCGTCTATATCTTCAATCTCTCTCTCTGCTATTCAAATCCGATTAACTGTCTGGTGCACTTATATACAAGAATAGAGGGCGCCTAGCAAATACTGGATTATTCGTGATGTTTCCCCATCTTTCTAGAACTCATGACGTGTTATCAGCGTCACGTGACTTCCGCAGGAGAGGAGATTTGTGGAAGACCATGGTCACCACTGTTCTTTTTGGATATGGTACATAGAGAAGGAGAGGAGTTAAGTGCTCACAGTTCGTTAGGTGTTATGGGTGCAATGAATGGGTCTAATTTGGGAACTTGGAACTGGTATGTACTTTTAAGGAAACTAACAGTGAAGATTTTCAATTTTTTGGCGAGTTTGCAGGTTAAATGAGAAATTGGAGGCTATCCTTATTAGGGTAGAGACAATTGGTAAAGAGACGTGTAAACTATTGTTGCATCGGCGAGGTCACGTGACTGGTGTCACCCCACTCGTTCTCTCGAACCTTCGTGAATTGTCGGGAGATTACTAGATATAGTGTTAGTCTTGTGTATATATAGGTAGTGAGTAGTGAGTGTGTAGGTAGTGAGTAATTGAACTGCAGTCAGAAAGTATTGATGAAGTTAATGTTTGTTGTTATAGCGTTTGTTATAGAGCGAATGTTGAAAATAAGTGTATCGGTAAAGTTATATTTAGAAAGAATAAACCAGTTTTATTAAGAAAGGAACTGTGTCGCTAAAGTTTCGTGGGAACGAAGTTACAGAAAATTAACTAACGAAAGGAGACGTAACACTATGATAAATGGCAGTGGGATTTCAAGAGGAACTTAAGCTTTTATGTGCAAGGAATATATCAGCTAATAATGACTAAGGAAGTTAGAAACTGTACTATTATGGCTAAAAATAGTGGATTTAATTGTACTGAGTATGTTCTCTTGAGCAACAGAGTTCAGCCTTTGCCTTTACAGATGAACTATTGGAGGGAAGGAAAACAAAAGGGACTGAGAAGGATGTGAATGATAAACTTAAAGAGGTTATATTTATAGGTGATTCTTTGATATTCCACGTCTGTGGGGGTAACTAGGGAGAAAAGAATTAGATTATGCTATCCAGGTGCATGGGTGGAGGATTTAACTGACAGTGCAAGAAATATGATAAAGGGGACTAGTAGTTATAGTAATGATGCAGTCTTTGTTGTGCACATAGTGGCTAATGAACAATAAGGTAGGGAATAGGTCAGAGTAGCTAATTGATAACTACAAGGGGTTAATAAAGGCATTTAATGAAGAGAGCCATAACTTAGTTGTGTCAGGAATACTGCCATGAATAACTTTTGTGTTTGAGGATGAAACTATAAATAGGTCATTAGGAGTGAATGCTAGACTTAGGTTAATATGCAAGGAAGGGCAGATTGGCTAGTTGGACGTTTTGGATCAGTTCAATAGGAGAAGGGGGCTTTTTGGAGTGGATGATTTACACTTAAATAGGGAAGGGGCTGGCCAGGGCTGATGATAGAGGGGCAAGGGGCAGCTGCCCCGGGACCTATCAGTTGGATTTCCAAAGCTTACTACAAATGCATACTACTTAATGAGTTAAAATAACTACTGCTTTTTCATGGATTCATGAAGAAATTTATCACTTAAATTTCTTTTAGGAAAACCCAACAAAAGTTAATAAGTAGATTGAAAGGGGGGTCCTGATGATATTACTGATCCTGGGGTTGGCTTGTTTGCAATGGATATTAACTCAGCTGTAAGTGTATTTTTAAAATAGGACTAAACGGTTGTGAAGACGAGGATAAACTAAATGCAGAAAAAAATAAGATGTAGAGAAATGTTTAACATAAGAATAAAGTATAGAAGTATTTCTAAGGATAGGCTTAATTTTTACTATTGTTATGCTAGAAATATAATAGATGACTTTAAAACACTGTTAGGAATGGAGGATTTTGATGTAATGGGAAGAACTGAAACATAGCTAAATGTAAACAACTTTGATGACAGAAATTTCTTTGAAATAAAGAGTTATGTTATTTAATGTGAATAGAATATTAAAAAGAGGGGAGGAGTGACCTTACATGTGAAATATGAGTTATATCCTGTTCAAGACGAAGATATCAAAGATAACAGCAAGGAGATTGAATCCATTTGGATTTCTGTTATTGGATATAAAGAGAAAAGGTTTTTTCTAAGTTTTAGTTGGAATTTGTTACAAACCACTATACGATACTGATGAAATTCATGAGAAACTTTACAGTGAGATTAAAATTTCAACAGTTAATTAGGTCATAATTATGGATGATTGTAATTTCAGGCATATTGATTGGGAAATGTTAGAGTCAAACCATGAGTGAGAAAGGTTTTTGGAAACTGTTCACGATTGTTTCTTTCACCAATTGGCAAGGAACCTACTAGGAACAATTCTATTTTAGATCTATTGTTAACTTCTAGTATCGAAATGGTTGAGAAGATGGAAATTGGGGAACATTTCGGTACAAGTGATCATTTCTTTATTAGGTTTGATGTTTTGCTGTACAAAGAGATTAGGAATAATATTTTGGTTACAAATTTCAGAAAAGCAAATTTTAAAGGGATGCAACAAAAATTATCTGTTGTGAATTGGGCAACTGAATTATTTGGAGACACTCATCAAATGTGGAAAATTTAAAAAAATACATTTTTAGATATTCAAGATAAACATGTTCCTTATGGAAAGAGAATGGTAGCTGCAAGTAGAAAATGAGGTTGGATTACAAAGGGTATAAAGGATTGAATTAAAGAAAATCATTACATATTAAGGAAATATAAATTGACTGGTATAATGGGAGATTTAGAAAATTATAAAAGATGAAGAGAGTTGGTCAAACAGGAAATTAGGACATCAAAAATAATGCATATTAGAAGTATAAAAAATAAACTTGATTACTTTAAAGAACTAGCTAGAATATAGTATTTCGTTATAATGGGAATAACTTAATTTGGATGAAATAAATGGTAATAGATTATTCAGTATAGGTTGTTTTGAAATGAGGGGGAGGAGTGGCTTGATATTTCAAATGTGGGTTATATTTTGTTGAAGATGAGGATACCAGAGATAATAATGAGATTCAATCTGTTTCTATTAGCTGATGATGGGGGAGAAGGCTATTAGTTGAAATTTGTTACAGACTACCAATTGAAATTAAAGAAATTAATGAGAAATTCTACAGTGACATTAAGATTTCAATGGTTAATGAGGTGGTAATTCTGGGGATTTTAAGTACAGACATATGAGGGAGAGAGGGTTTTGTTTTTGTAATTCACTGATGTCGAGGCTATTGAATGTTGTTTTCAATCCATTGATGTCATGGAGATTTTTAGAATACCTAAGTGATAGATGTATAAATAACGGTGACTAGACTAGCAGAAACAGAGAGAAAAAGTAAAGTCAAGAGAAAGAGAAGACTGGTCAGAGAAAATTTAAATGTAAAGTTAACCATCATGGGAATGAATGGTCTAATGGCTGATATATTAGAGTGAGATTAATAATTTTGAATAAGATAAAGAGAATACATTGTCTCGTCAAAGGGTGTTCTAAAGTAATTGAACCCATCTCAGTGAACTTTGACAAAAAACAGATGACTGTTGGAAGTACGAAAAAAGATGATTATTGGAAGTACAGGATACAACTTCAGTAACTCAACGACAATGTAGGTGAACTATACACAAATGCTATTGCGATAGAAATAGAGAGAAAAAATAGATAGGTTTATCAACTGAATTCTAAAGAAATTGAATTGGCCTAAGTGAACTTTTGACAACAAGAAGAGAACTGTATAGAGTTTAAGATACAACCATGATCTCCATAGTGTAAAGAATTTTGTACATACGTTTAACTTGTTTTTTAAAAGTGGAGTGCATGCTGTTTGTTTATTGTCTAATTTATCACCAACAAGTCACTGACACCTACTGTAGAAGAATCATTAGTCCAACACATCTATATTCAACTTACTATATATTTCTACTAAAAAGTAAATTTCCTGACAATTGGCAAGCCACAGCCAAGATTATACAGTGTTAAACAGCGGAAGAAGAAAACATGAACGAATGTGTGAATAAGTAGACCTATATAAGCACAACTGTAGTAGTAGCACAAATACTGTGGAGATTACAATCACGCTATATAAACATGCCAAATTTTGATAAATGGGTAGAAAGAGGAGAGCATGTTGGATTAAAAGACATTGACTTACTAAAGTCTGTTAAACAACAACAAAAACTAGAGAAATAAGATCAGCAACGGAAGAGAGAGGAGGAGAGACAGAGAATTTGAGGAGAAATTGAAAGTAGAAAAGGATAGAGAAGAAAACAAAAGGAAAGACTCAAAATAGAGATAAAGGAATAAGAGCACAATGAGAGATAGAAGAAATAGTGGGGGAAGAAAATGAGAGA
Organism: Limulus polyphemus; assembly: GCF_000517525.1. Classification (NCBI taxonomy): domain Eukaryota; kingdom Metazoa; phylum Arthropoda; class Merostomata; order Xiphosura; family Limulidae; genus Limulus; species Limulus polyphemus. The sequence goes on from NW_013668989.1 coordinate 7,985, forward strand.
AAGGAAAGACTGGAAAAAAAAATATATATAGAGAGAGAGAACAAAAGCACAAATAGGAAGGAACCAAGAATGACAACGGAGTTGAGGGCCAGCCGATCCAAGCTGCCCAAATATGATGAACAGAAAGATGACATGGATGCTCTCCTGGAGAGATATGAAAGATTCATCCAAAGTCAGAACTGGGACAAAGGTGACTGGGCAGTCTGTCTCAGCCCACTTCTCACAGGAAAGGGTGTACAAGTATATGCGAGCATGATGTCAGAAGATGCCATGAACTACAATAAATTAAAAGTGGCTTTGGCTGAAGAAGGTTTATGCTGGAAGTTCAGAGAAGTCACACCTGACACTGTTGAAACTGTATTTCAGTTTGTTGCAAGTCTACACTAATACTTAACCAGAAGGACTGACATGGCCAAGTGTGAAAATAGTTTTGAGGGACTGGCAGATCTACTAATACAAGAACAGTTCATGATCACATTTTCAACTGACATGTCACTGTTCCTAAATTAGAGAGCACCAAAAGACATAAACGAAATTATCAAGCTGGCAGAACAGTATATGGAAGCCCATGAGGGAGTACAACTGGCAAGTTCAAAAATATTCAGCTATATTCGAAACCAGTGATGGCTGACCAGAAGAAAGGGTCTACCAAAGGTGACAGGAGGTTAATAGACAGAAGAGATGCTATGCTTATTATGAAATGGGACACATTGCAAAGGAATGCAAGTCCATTACCAGCAAGCAACAACAGAAATCTCAACATAAAGCAGCTGGAGCTATTTACAAAGATAGTGCTGGTAAGAAACAAGAAAAAAATGACTGGCACCATGAATGCTACTGCCAGAAGAAAGAGAATCAAGAAAACACATCAGATACACCACAAGAAGGAAGTGCCAATTTTATGATTGATCAGTGCATGACTAATGGTTGGTTCAAGTTAGCAAATGGATCAACAGTGCCAGTAGTGCTTGGAGCATGTGACAAACTTTGAGAGGTGATACCAAATCACAACATGCCAGTAAATGAAAGATGTGTTGGGGACAAGAAAGTGAAGGTTCTACAAGACACTGGGTGTAGTAGTGCAGCAGTGAGAACCAGTAATGACCAGATGATGGGCAAAGTAAATCTGTGTATGCTAATTGATGAGACAGTGAGAAAGATTCCCATAGCAAAAATAAAGGTGAATACTCCATATTATGTAGGAGACCTTGAGGCCATGTGTATCAAGAAACCAATATACGACTTGGTGATGGAAACATACCAGGTAGTAAAAATTTGAAGGAAGTGCAGAAGAAAGACCCTTCACCACAGAAACTTTGGAACAGTGCTGAGAGGAAGTCAAGCACAAGACAAAGAGGAAAGAGACTTACAAAACATAGGACCAGAAAGGAGTATTGAACTGGACCTATCAAAGTAGTTCTACTGGTGAGGCCAAATCCATTACAGACCGACAGAAGCACTTGTATAACAAGAAGACCAAGAGTCGAAATTTCAAGGTCAGACAGAAGGTTTTAGTTCTGTTACCCACAGCCAACAACAAACTCACTCGGCAGTGGAAAGGGTCTTTCACAGTACAGGAAGTAGTAAGTAGAATGCGCTATAAAGTGAAAGTTGATGGAACAACCATGGTCTACCATGCCAATCTGTTGAAGAGGTACTTTGAGAGAAACGAAGACCTAACAGATGCAGCTATTGAGGTACAGATGGGCATGGCAGGTGTGACTGTCATAGAAGCAGAAACTGAAGACAGTGACTTCGTTATAGAAGATAAGGACCTACTATGACTAAGACTATTAGGTGGAGATGAAATGCACAAGGATGTCAAAATAAGTGAAGATCTGACTGGAAAGAAGAAGAACAAAATCTACGGTGTCAGTTGACAGATAGATTAGAAAATACAGACCCCAAACAACATAAAATATCAAGATGAAGACAAGGGACCCTGTAAAGGTGAAGCCCTATTGGAGGCCCTGTGTGAGAAGAGACCAACAAAGGAACTGCAAATGTTGGTGCAGACTGTATGATTGGCTTTGTGGATGAGCTGAAAGCAGTTTTTCTATATAGTGAAAAAATATTGTAAATATTTCTCCTGAAGAGGGCTTATGTCAGATATAAAAGACTGTTTAGTGTAGATAGTATTATTAATTTATTTTGTGTTTGTAATTCATTGATGTCAAGGCTATCGAACATTGTGTGCAATCCATTGATGTCGAGGCTATGGAGATTTCTAGGATGCCTAAGTGATAGATGTATAAATAACGGCAACCAATCGAGTGGGAACAGAGAGAAAAAGTAAAGTCATGAGAAAGAGAATATTGATCCGAAAAAAGTTAAATGTAAGGTTAACAATCGTGGGAGTGAAAGGCCTAACAGTTGATATTGTTACGTCTCCGTTTGTTAATTAACTTTCCGTAACTTCGTTCCGACGAAACTTTAGCGACACAAGTCCTTACTTAATAAAACTGGTTTATTCTTTCCGAATATAACTTTACCGATATACTCAACTTCAACAATCGCGCTAAACAAACGCTATAACAACGAACGTGCTCAATAATACTTCTGACTGCAGATCAATTACTCATTACCTACACACACATTACATTACATTATCTCGTCACGTTGTCACCCTCTTTGATATACCAG
>NW_013668989.1:11282-15906 GCF_000517525.1 Limulus polyphemus
GATGACGCAACAATATATTAGAGTGAGATTAACAATTTTGAAAGAGATAAAGAGAATACATTGTCTTATCAAAGGGTGTTCTAACATAATTGAACCGACCTGAGTGAACTTTGACAAAAGGCAGATAACTATTGGAAGTACGAAAGCAGATGATTGTTGGAAGTGCGTGATACAATCACAGTAACTCAATGACAATGTAAGTGAACTATACATGAATGCTATTGTGATAGAAATAGAATAAGAGAATAAAATAGATAGGCTTGTCAACTGAATTGTAAAGCAATTCAATTGGCCTAAGTGGAGATACAACTATGATCTCCATGGTGTAAAGAAGTTTGTTCATACATTTAACTTGTTTTGAATATATGTATATATTATTTTAAAAATAAGTGGAGTGCGTGCTGTTCATTTATTGTGGAATTTGTCACCAAGTCACAGATACCTACTGTAGAATAATTCTTAGCCTAACACACCTATATTTAACCTACTAGATATTAATTTACTATATATTTCTACGAAAAAGGTAAGTTTCCTGACACTGTTCATGATGGTTTCTTTGACAAATTGGTCAGGGAACCTACTGGTAAGAATGCTGTTGTAAAGTTGTTCTTTCATTGGCAGGTTCATTTAAATTATCTGATGAAAACAATTCAATGGCCTGTGCATATAATGATAACAAGTTAGTTTATTACAAGCTTAAACACTGTGGTGACTTGTAGGCCATGTTTAAAGCCATACTAAGTGTACTACACTAATATAAAAACAAACTTACTTATTCAGTTTCACAGGTGATTGTTCAAGTAACTGAAAATAAAACATAAGAGTGTGTTCACTCTACTGAATAGAAACAATTCTTCCTTTTGTATACTTCACAAAACCTAATATTTATAGGCTACTCCTTCAGTTTACTAGAGAATCTGACTAAAAAGTTTTAGAACTTTTCACTTCATTATTAAACTTTTTGATCTTAACATCATGAACTCTCTAGTTAACATTGAAATTGTAACACTAAAAATTATACATTATAGTACTAAGATAGTCCTTAGTTTTGAAGTTTTTATTTACAACAGTCACTCACTCATTTTATTTCAGTGCATGAATAAGTAATTCACATCAAATGTTATCCATATTGAATGACAATAAGGAGTTGCTCAAGGTAGTTGAAATTTTACCTTGTAGCTCGCATTATATCCACATATTTTGAATATTTTAGAACGTTCCAGAATATTCCGAATAATTCTGGTAGGTTCTAGATTCTGGAATATTGTAGTGTATTTTGGAATGTTCAAGAACATTCTGTATATAAACTATATTTTCTGTTAGTTTTTTACCTCTGGAATATTCTGTATTATATCTTAGAGCTTGTTGTGGCATGTGTTTTCAAAGACTATAGGACTTTCTACTGGTATAGATATTGTAATCTTCAGTTGATTCCAGCAATATTGGGAATACATGGACTTGTCCAGCTGTAAAACTGCAGCTGATCATGATGAAGTAGCAGAAGCCATAGAAGAATTTAAGGACAGTGTCACTGAGTTTGCTACAAGGCAACTTCAGTTCACCCAAATAAGAGATGATTATTGAGAGCTTCTTGAACAAGTCATAACCATTCTTGGTGGTATCCCTCCATGTCAAGTGCTATTAGCTTTACATGTCTGTTTCATTTAAATTTAATACAAGAGTTATGATTTAGATAGTTATTAAGTTATGAATGTTAAATTTAGTATCTTTAAAACTGATAATTTATCACAGATTTGCTTATCTAACTGTTTACAAATAACTTTTTGTGTAATTCAGTTGTTGTGAATTGACATCATGTTACACTAACTTTCTCAATTTTTCTCGTTGCTTTAAGTGAGTATTGTTACATCATAATGTCTCGTAGTTTGTAGAAAGTTCTAGGCCTCAATTGGGCAATGTATATTTATATATATATTAGTGACTAAGTTAATGCAAGTAAATAAGTTTGTGAAAGTAAAAGTGAAGTTAGACTACACATGCATTAGCCATAATAGGTGATTTCTAAAGTGAGTTTCACAACTTGTAATGTAATAACTGAGACAGAGGAGAATAATTTGTCTTGTCAAAGGGTTTTCTAAAGTAACTGAACCCACCTGTGTCGACTTTGAGGAAAAAGAGACAATTATGTAAACCTCTGGATACAACTGTGGTAAGCAATTTTTGTACATACCTTTGACTTGTTTTGAATATATTATTTTAAAACAAGTCAGCACACAATTCACCTTTTATTTTTGAAATTTATCACTAACAAGCCACATACACCTACTGTAAAGAACCTGGCCTTATAAGACCTGACATTTGGCAAGCCAGCCTGGATTATATAGTGGTAAATGGTGGTAGAAGTAGGCCTATATATGTACAAATGTAGTGGTGGGAAAAATAGTGTAAAGATTACACTAGGTGCAGCAATGAGAACCAGTCTAATATCTAATGATCAGTTGACAAGCAAGGTTCATAGCGAGAATAAAGGTAAACACACCATACTGCGTGGGAGACCTTGAGGACACATGTCTGAAGGCACCCATCTATGACTTGGTGATTGGTGATATATAAGGCAGTAGAAGTTTGGGGGAACCAGACAGAAAGAAGAATGAAGCATCTGCAGTCACTACTAGAGCTCAAGAAAAGCAAATCAAGCAAGGCATCAAGCCCCTGCATGTCTCGATTGTGACATTGAAAACAGAACAAATTTCTTAATTGCACTTACTGACACAATTGATGATAGATTGAGTAAAATCTATCTATTTACACAAAAGGCAGGTACAATGGCTAATAATGAATAAAATCTAAAGATGTCATAATTTCCTTGCACAGAAATAGTATGATAGTACTAAAAGCATATGTTTGCATAATTGTTTGCCTGGGTCTTCATTCTCTGCACTATACTCAACAGGATGTTTAATTTTGATATGGTTTAACAATGTTCTTGTACTGCCCCTCTAACTAAGAGTATGGCTTATACTTTACTTTTTGGTCTTACATCATATAAAAAATTCAAAATGTGTCCAAACAAGGCTTCACTTACTTCGAGCTCCTGAATAAATCATTGCTAAAACCTGCTTGGTTTAACATCAATTTGTTGTATCTCTACACAACAGGAGATTATGTTGGAAATGTGTCAAAAAGTACTTCTAGTTAAAAGTAATTAAACTACCATTTCTGACATCAGTTGCATTATTTAGAAAACCCATCAATTGTTTATGGGTGTCCTTTTTTCATTTGTTTAAATGGTATCATATTTGTAATTGTAATTTATTGTATTTTTTGTCAGTCTTATATTACATTTAGTAGTAATGTGTATTTATTAAATGTATAATTTATTAAGTAATATTAATTATAATGATATATATGGAATTTGTTCAAATGCAAGGTTAAGATGAAATGTGAATCTTGCCATCTGCTAGTATTGTCACATGATAAAAGTAGAAAGTAAACAATGAAAAAACCTCTATGTAGCCTGCAATTTTTTAACATTTACTAGATTAAGCAAAATACAAAACATTTGACACTTGGCTAATGTTTAAACTCTGAACTATTATCAACCATAATTTGGAGTGTTGTGTTTAGTCTTGGGCTTCTTACTTTAGAAGGGATATTATGGAAAGGCTGTCATATGAGGACAATTTAAGATCTCTGAAATTTCTTTCTCTTGATAAAAAGAAGAGTTAGATGATATGATTGAAGTGTTTCAGATTGATAAGGAAATTGATGCATCATCTTTTTCTGTATTTAATGGTGAGTATTGTAGGAATATGGGACACAGCTATACATTTTAGCAGGGTAGGAGTAATTTTCATGTAAGTTTTATTTTTCGAACAAGATAGTTTGCATTTAGAATGTCTTACCTTCTGATGTGGTTGATGCAGAAACTAAGGAAGGATTTAATAAATATTTGAATGAATATTTCTTCTCAAATTTTATATTAATGTACTGACATTGGAACTAACAGTAGTGCTACTCCTAGTAGTACCTTCTGACACTTAAGTCTTATTTTCTGAATCAGTTGAGTAGCATGAAAGGGAAAATTTTCACTATCATTACAAAGTTTATTATCACTTTTAGTTTTAACCACAGCTCCTGCCCTGCCTCTGTGGATAAAAATAAACAGTTTTTCTTAATTTCAAAGTTTCTTTGGGCACTTCTTTCTCATGTTGTTATATTTAAAGATGTCACTACTCATGTTGAAGGTAATAGTGCAGATTTGATATACCTGGATTTTTGGAAGGCTTTCAACAAAGTACCAAATAAAAGACTTGTAAAGAAAATGATCTCTATGGGTGTAGCCAAATGGATTATGGGTTGGCTAGTGGAAGGGAAGCAAAGAATTCCAATAAATGCAGTTCAGTCAAACTGGACTGAATTTGCATATCGGGTATTACTAAGTTCTATGTTGGGATCCCTACTCTTTTTGATATATATTGTTGCGTCAGCGAGTCACATGACACTGTGACGCAACGTTTCTAGAACTATCATGTACTTTGACGAATGTTCAAGTTCTTACTAGAAATAGGGTACGCTGGTATATAAAAGAAGGTAGAGGTAATGTGTGGGTAGACAGTGAGTAATTGAACTGCGGTCACAGCGTATTGTTGAAGTTAACGTT
>NW_013668989.1:16549-27688 GCF_000517525.1 Limulus polyphemus
ATCTCAGTTGAGACGAAGTGGAAAACAGGACAAATGACGCTGCTGTAGACGTGCCATCTGAAGAAGCCACTGTCGAAGAAGAAACTCTACTCAGGTTCGAGGCGAGAAATGGTGAAGCTCTTGTTGAAGGTACTACCACTGATGTGACTGTTACCGAAGATAGGACATTTCCTGATGAAGTAGATGAACCCCACGTGAAGCAGAAGCCAACGAGACGGAGACCAGTACGGAAGAAGATACGTCCCGTAAAATTAAGAGACTTTGTTGAATTGTAATTTTGTCTTTGTAATTCTGTACAGTTAATTAAGTTATTGTTAATTGTTATTGGTTTATTGTATGTGGTTATTGTTCGGGATGAACAATATTAAGGAGGGGGCAGTGTTGCGTCAGCGAGTCACATGACACTGTGACGCAACGTTTCTAGAACTATCATGTACTTTGACGAATGTTCAAGTTCTTACTAGAAATAGGGTACGCTGGTATATAAAAGAAGGTAGAGGTAATGTGTGGGTAGACAGTGAGTAATTGAACTGCAGTCACAGCGTATTGTTGAAGTTAACGTTCGTTCATTACAGTGTTGTTTTAGCGCGAGTATTGAGATTAAGTGTATCGGTAAAGTTGTATTCGGAAATAATAAACCAGTTTTATTAAGTAAAGACTTGTGTCGTTAAAGTTTCATTGGAACGAAGTTACAGAAAAATCAATTAACAAACGGAGACGTAACAATATATTAATGATACTGATAAGAAAATGGTCAAACAATTGGTCATCTTTGCTGTTATTAAATTTTTGGGCATGTTTGTTGTGAAGAGGATGTTGTTTATTTACAAAGGGATTTGGATAATTTGGCAAATTGGGCAAGTAATATCCAGATGAAACTTAATTATGCTATGCTAAAGCATGTGGGCTACCTTAATTCTTTAGCTACCACCTTGATGAAAGTAAAATCAGCAGTGTTATGGAAGAAAAGGATCTTGGTATTTTGGTAAATCACTCTCTTAAGCCTTCCAGCCAGTGTGTTGTTGTCAGTTGGAAAACAAATAGGAATTTTTTATTGTATCTACAAGACCATCATATATAAGTGAAAGGAATGTATAGCCATTAAGATTATTTTCTCCTGAGAAAAGAAGAGCTTGAGAAGAACTGACCAAAGTGTTCAAAATTATAAATGGAATAGATAGGATTAATGCATCATCTTTTTTCCATATTTAATGGTAAGAGTGGAAGGACTAGCAGATATAGCTTTAAAATTTGGCTGGGTAAAAGTCATTTGCAAAATTAGGCCATTTTGTTTTTTGAAAATCGTGGTCAGTCTTTGGAATAAATTGCCTTCAGATGTGTTAGATGCAACAGGATTGAAAGAGTTCAAGAGAGCTTTTGATGAGTACATGGGGAGTGAGGGCTGGATATAGGCAGATAGGTGTTTGATGAAATGAATAGTACTGTAATGATGAACTGAGGGGCCCTTTTATCTTCCTCAAATGTTAGCTGTCATTATATGATAGCTAAGTGAAATTGGTCTCCATTTTAAAAATTCTGAAAGTAGACTAATGGATAGTTAAGGAATTCATGATGCCAAGAAGAAAAATGTTACATACTATTTGTAGCAGTGTGATATTCTGTCAATTCCTTTTGGTAGTAGGTGCGTGTATGTGATGTAAATGTGACATTTGTCCATATTCTATCCTTCTAGTTACATCTTTTATCCTTATAGTTTAAACCAATTTGCTAGTTGGTTTTGTACCTGATCAATTGTCTCAGAAGACATTGTGTGTGAAGAATGAAGACTTTTTTTATCACAATGAAATGTGATGAAAATAGTGGAGATAGGAGGAGATGAGGAATTGCTGTTTTGTACATGACATTTTTAACTTGTGAACCTTTGTTTCATGATTGAATTGCATAATTCTCTTTGATAAGATTAATTAGGTGCTTTTCTGACTGGCAGAATATATACCTTATCTCATGCATGTTTAGCAAAATATATTTTCAGTGTTTCAACTTAGATGATACCTAGAGGGAGCATGACATAAAAATAGATGAAATCACAGAAATTTAGTACCTTAGAGTAATATCTAGAAGTGAGACATTAGACATAAATACAAGTGGGCAAGTTAGTTATCAAGTTAACAGTTAATCAGTGAAACATTACATCAATTGTTTTTTTTTGAGTGCCAAGTCATTCAATGAAGTATTTTGATTAGTGTTAGTTATTGTGTATATTCTGTTACTTGATCAATTAGCAGTAAAGTTGTACAAGCAAGTTTTTATAAGTTTGTCATAGCAACATTAGTTAAATGTTTCCATTTGAATGTCATTTGTAAAGTTTAGGCCTACAAGTTGCAAAATGTAAATCCAGCTTGTAGCAACAGTAAGGAAGAAATAAACTATTTTGTTATCCTTAAATAGATTAGACCCACCCAGGAAAATAATATTTCAACATTGCTGTTTTTCATTATCATAGCAGTGTTGTTTTATTTATTTTTCTTACTGAAGCTGATTTTATGCTATTACTTACAATATCTTTATCTTTGGTCTTTCTGTTTGAACTGTACACTAGCATAGTATGCTAGTCACCTGGCTGTGTTAACTTTGTGTACTTTGAGTTTGAAATTCAGAAAATAGAAAACTAACATTTCAAAACATCCATAAGAGAAATATATATTTTTCTTGTTTCAAGAAAAGTTTTGGCAGAAACTTTCTATTTGTAGACCAGTATTGTTAATGGATGAATGAAAATTTGAGGGTAGTGGTATTTCAAAGTGGCTTATACCATGTTCATACTGGTTGAAATGTTTTACTAGAGGTCTACTTGTAGCACAATTTGGGGTACTATGATTATGTTCATGTGTTTCTTCTGCTAGTCTACTGCTTGTTTACTTTATATGAAACTGACAACAGTATAAAAATATTGCTGTAGATTAAGCTCTTGAATGAGATTCTGACTTAATAAAGAGGTGGATCCTATTGTGTTATTTTCAAGTGGATGGAAAATATTTTTGACCTATGTTAGATAAGCCTGCAAAACCAAAGATTCGATTAGTATATGGAATTGGTAAGCAGTGCTGAATTTTAAGTGGCTGAGTTAATGCTAAGCAATAAGTGTTTGTTTGTTTGGAATTAAGCACAAAGCTACACAATGGGCTATCTGTGCTCTGCCAACCACAGGTATCAAAACCTGGTTTCTAGTGTTGTAAGTCTGCAGACATACAGCTGTGCCACTGGGGGGCCAAGCAATAAGTGGACTGAACACAAATTGTAAGGCACTGTGAAAACATTTTTTATTACACTGTGGTAATTAAAATGAAAAAAACATTTATTATTACAATAAATAATAAGTATTGCCAGTAACTGACTAATAAAGTGGAGGTAATGCAATAACATTTTGCCCCCTAAACTTTACCAAAATAGAGATATGACTGTATATTGCAGATTATCTATTTGTATATTCACTGAAGATAATTTTGGTATATAATATATAGTAGACAGGCAAGAAATCTGGATTATTGTATGTGTAAGTCAAAGATTAAAGTTTGGTTATTCAATACATTTCTACTAAAAATCCTGCATATGTGGTGTTATGCCTTCATTTATCATTTCAGTAGTTTCCCTAATATATTTGGATTATTTTGAGTTATCTTGTTCTTAGGTTAGGCAGATATTGTCGAAGTTAGAGCCAAAAAACTCTTTAGTGGTTATGTGACAAAATTAGTATAGGATTGAGCTGTACTGCATGATTTCCACTCCATTTAGCTTAAAAGTTAAAGATCACTAACTTTTTCAGTATATTTCCCAAGTTTGGAATATTGCATTGCTCAAGCAGGTTTTTAACATTAACTTTCCCTAGTGTCTAATTAGATCAAGTGGAGATTAGGCATCTTCCTTATTGGTTCTCATACAGGGATAACCTTGTGCTTTTAACTAGCAACCTAAGTTAAGTTATTCTTGACTGTAAATCTGGTGGTAGTTGTGGGTGAACTAGTCCAGGATCTTCACCATTGACCAACTAATTTATAGGTACCATTCACCATTTTCTTGTGTTAGTAACTCAAGGGTTTTTTATCATATGTAAAACAGTATTTGTTATCGAAAGAGTAGATTTCTTGTAGGAATTTACTCAGATATTCCATATTTGTCTCAAGAGTAGATTTTTTACAGGAATTTATTCAGATTTTCCAAAGAAATTGTCTAGAATTTACATAGCCCCCCCCCCCTTCTCCAATGGCTCAGCACGGATAGCTTAACAACAATTTCTATATTTTCTACATGGGATTCTATGTAATGTAAGAAAAAGGATTAATTCCTAAGTTGAAGCCCCCCCCCCCCCTAGTGGCACAGCGGTATGTCTGTGGACTTATAACACTAACAACTGAGTTTCGATACTTGTGGTGGGCACAGCACAGATAGCCAGTTGTGTAGCTTTATGTTTAACTACAAACAAACAAGAACTTCCATAAAATTTCACACAACTTACTGAGATGTTTATCAGATATTATTTGTGTAAACATTAGACATATTTAGTACAGTAAGAGTTAGATTAATTTTGAACTTCTACTCTGTTGTTTTATCTACTACAGGAGAACTCTGAAATTTCTTGTTTTTGATTGCTGGTAACAGGTTTACGTATTTTTGTGTAGCTTTACTTTTAAAGAACTATTAAAAGTTTTCTAGTAACTTTAAAGTTAATTTTCATTTTTGCTTGTGCAGGTGATATTTTTCTTTGGCCTATAATATAGTTAAGTGTTTGTTTAAGTTTGCCAATGAGCAAATGGTGTATAATTTGCCCCACAGAATAATGAAGCATAAGTTTTTATTTAAAGTATGCAGTATTATTGTTATTTAGGAAGGCTAAGGCAATAGTCCTTTCCTTGATCTGTGAATTTTGCTGATGCTGGAAAGGCCTCTATGGGCCATCTCCCTTCAACTTAGCATTCCAGAGACTGAATAAAAGCCATCTGTAGCAACCAAGGAGCATGTTGAAGTCCCTCTAATGAGGAAAAGCAATGATGGTGAAGCCCATCTGAGGGAAGGTCACAGACCTGTCCAATGCCAGTGTGCAACTCAGTGGGGCAGTCCCTTTAGAAACCTTCATTCAGTGTTAGCCAGTAGAGCAAAGCCCCACCACGATAACTGCCTCTCTCTAGGATGAGAGATAAAACACGAACACCAATGCAACTAAGGCAGCTAGTGCCTTTTCCAAAAAGGCATTTTGAGTGGAGAGACCAAGTCATTTGTTATAATTGCGGGCAACGAGGTCACATCCGTGTGACATGCTCCTATCTTACTCAGCAGCAAGAAAGATGGTAGAACTCAATTTGACCAACTGCACATGGAATGCAGAAGTGCTGGCAGCAAGAACTCATGGCTATTAATGGAGTCCAAGTCAGGTCAGGCTACTGGTTCAGGCAGATGCAAAGGCTCCATGTGTGCAGAAGGAGGTGGTGGTCAGCCCAGCTTTTCTCGGACTTGATGGGGCTTGGTACATGCCTGTATGTGTGGGTTATGGAACTCCTAGAGGACACAAGGGCTTCAGAAATCTTAATAGACACCACTTTGTTCTGGCAAACAGATGTAGTAGGAGAGGCATGTCTGATTGTATCTGGGTGCTGTTAGTCTTAGGATGAAGATAGTAGCCTAGGATATGGAATTGGCATACTACAGGCAAATGCTCTATGGAAGCTCTCAACTAATATTGCCTGTGCAGCAGGCGAATTAAGTTTTGGTATAAGTTTGTCCAATGCCAATTCAAACCTAGTCACTAGCAGTGGATTGACCATGTGTATCAAGCAGAGAGGATTGCTGTACATCTGAACATATAAGTAGTGTGTTGTAGGTTACTGCAGACTCAATTGTGTGCCTTGGTGCCACTCAACATGGTTGTTGAATCAACAAGCAAGGCTCACTGTCCTTTGTTTGTCAAGCAGGCAGCTCTGGATCAGGTTGCGAGACACTCAGCTGGTAGGGGTAATATTCTCATGTTGTTTTGCAACTACAATCCATCTGTACTCCAACTTTCTGTTTAAATGATCATCAACATAGCAAGGGCAGCAAAGAGGGCCAACACTAGCGCTGATGCCAAAAACTTGTGCTTGGCTTCCAGCCCACCTGACATTGATAGTTGGAGATTTAATTCAGCACCAGTCTTGATGACCTGATGACCAAGCATGCTAATGTGTTTGTTGAACTGGGTGATGAAAACAGATCCAAAACTGCCTTCAGCACTCAAGATAGGTTTTTTGCATTCTGAGTCATGTCCTATGGACTTTGCAATGTTCCAGCTACCTTTTAAAGGTTGATGGAGCTATCACTTAAAGGTCTGCAATGGGAGAGAGGCCTGATGTATGTTGCCGATGTTTGGGGTTTGGGCAAATATTCAAATCTGCCATAATGAATATGTGGTTTTAAAGAGAATATGGATATCAGGATTAAAGTTAAAGCCTGGTAAGTATGCACTTGTGTGTCCATCAGTAGTTTCTTGGTCATATTATATGTAGAGAAGGCATCTCGATGGATCCTGCATATATTGCAGCAGTTCAAGACTGGTACCTACTCTTGACAATATATTTGAAGCCACCTCTGGTTCACATTGTACTATTGATGTTTCATGGACAATTTTTGTAAGATAGTTACACAGTCATTTGCCCTCACTAAGACTGCAGCTCGCTTCAAGTGGACTGATGTTTGCAAGCATGCATTGCTGACCATGAAGTTAGCCTATATGGAGGCACCCATCCTGACAAATCCCAGACATTGCTGTGAATTCCTCTTGGATGCATATGCCAGTGATAGTTAAATCAGAGCCATGTTGTCACAAATACAGAACTGGGTGGAATGACTTATTGCATACACGAGCTGTACAATAACTGCTCCCAAGCAGAGTTGTAGTACTTGTGAAACATTTCCAGTATTACTTGTATCTCAGGACATTCACTCTCAGAGTGGGTCATGCATCAATGAAATGGCTTACAAACTGTAAAAATCATGAGTGAATGATTGCTCATTCATTACAACATTGCAAAAGCCTGACATGATTATACATCATCGTCCAGGAAGTAAACACAGCAACACTGATAGAATATCTTGACACATGGTGAGACCGTGTTTGTTTGTTGAATGTTCTTATCTGGGATACCCAGTTGCAGCCATGACCATTTTTACTGTTATGATGCCAAGGCACTGCACCCAAACAGTGATCTTGTGGGTAACTGGCTCCTAAACACACTCATCAAGAGCTAAATAAAGAGCAAATTAGTAATCCAGAGTAAGCAAGAGAACCCATGCTCAGTACAGTTTGAAGTATGTTGTGGTGGCATTTGTATAAATGGGTGCAAGCGCACAAGGATGTTATATACTGCTATTGCCCACCAAGACATGGGCCTTGATCTGTGCTGCAGCTTGTGATTACCTGCTCATTTTGGAAGTTGTGCTCCCCTTGCTTTCAGAGTGCTTATGCGATCTTCTAAGTGAAGTTCATCTCTCAAAAGAGTAGCAACTGTTTGTCCACAACCATTGCATAGTTTCTCCTGGTCAAACTAGGACAGTTATTTGGTTGAAGAACCAAGGACTGAAAGTTGTGCTCTCCTTGCTTTACAAGTGCCTGTGTGATCTTCTGAATGAAGGTTGTTATCCAATGGAATAACAGTGGTTTGTCCACAACTCTCCTTTTATGGCTAGGACTGTTACTGGTTATGTCACCAGTGACTGAAAGGGCTTAGCGACCCTTGCCTTCTGAGTGGCAATGCATGATACAGTGTATGGCATTATATTATACACTTACTATTGATGTAATAGTTAGGACAGTTGTTTATTTGGGGTGCCGACAACTGAGAGGGGTGTTGTGCCTTTTTTTTTTCTTTTTGATGCCTAAAACATCTGAGCAAATATCAACCCCTTATCAGAGTAGCAGCAGTTTGTGTGAATATTGTTACTGGATCCTCCATAGAGCAAAGGCTCTGCTGTGGGTGTAATGCTTAAATGTTATGCTAGGGTTTGTGTTCTTTACAAGTGTGTTGATGTGCAAAGTAGTGGCAGAAATAAAATGTGTATAACTGGCACATGAATTTTGTTTGAATGATAGTTCAGATAAATTCTTACAAGAAGCATTTTCACAAGTTGAAAATATCTTTTGGGTCCTAGCACTCACAAATGGCAGCAAATTGTCAGAAGACAGCTTGCGTGGCTATGGTAATTGTACTCATGCCTGAAGCAGTCTGCTAGAGTCTAATAGTGCATGTGACTGTGTGTTTTTGTTAGATGCATATTTATACAAATAATGTGATGTGTTTGTGTGTGTGTGCAAGGTGTGGTACAGACCTATGAAACTTTACTTAAAGCCATTCATATGTGTTGACTAACACTAAGTGAATCAAAGATGGATAACATAACTAGAAATTAAAATGCAACCTATGTTGGAGAATGCTGGAGTTTGATCACAGTGTTGAGACAATGTATGAAGTGAACTGTGAGTGTGAATACTACTAGCCTGACAGGCACTAATAGACTAAACTTATTCTTGTTCTACGAGTGTAATATTACAACATGCAGGAGTTTTGTAGTATACATACTAACAGCATTTCAAAAGTTAGCTTGTTTATTTATAGATTTGTAAAAAATAGACATGAGGCATATGAGAGTTCTTGGCCAGTGTTGGTTTGTATTGAGTTTTTCTTCTATTTACTCGGTAGGAAACTTACTAGTAAGAGTACATGAAGTTAGTTATCTGATTAATCAATTGTCTGAACTTATTTTTAGGAGAAACATTAGACTTCAATTAAGTAGAGGTTTTTAAGTAATTAAAAAAAGAATATTTTCTTATGGTTCTTTCAGACATTTGACCAGGCACCATATGTTAAAACTCAAGACTGTCCAACAGAAATAGTAAGTCTTCTTGTAGACAACAGAAAGACTTCAGATGGCAAAGAAATTAGAAGGGGTTCCTTTTCTACAAAACAAATTTGACAAAACTCTCTTGTTCCAGTTAAATTCTTAACAAGACTACCATAATACTGTATTCAAAGCTTCATTCAAATTAGTAGTAATAAATTTGAAGCTTTAATTGACACAAGTACTTAAATTTGTATTCTTAATATAAATTTAGTCCCTTATGAGAAGATTTTGCCATACACTGGACGTCCTGTTGAAAATGCTGAGAAAAAAAATCTTTAACATATGTATATACAATCATTAATAATTTGGTCTGCTGTATAATATCATATAATGAATTTGATGAAATGTCATGACATTATACATGTACCTTAAATAATTTAGGGTACTATATGGTGAACCAAAATAGACTCAAAATCCCATAGATACTCCCCATATTTCTTGATTGAATCTGTTGTATTTGCAAGAGTGCCTCTCTGATGAAACACTTTGCACCTTTTAGATCCCTGACAAACTGGTGATGAAATCCATCTTGAATGGTTCCAAAAAACCCATTTACCTTGTTTCCTAAACTATATGCCTGAAATTAAAATCCCCCCATAATTATAACCTTATTAATAGCTGAAATCTTAATCTCACTGTAGAGTTTCTCATTAATTTCTTAATTTTCAATTAGTGGTCTATACAAATTCCAATAAAAAGCTTTCTTCCTCTGTGTTAGCTAACAGAAATAAAAATAGATTCAGTGTTCTTACTGTTATCTTCAATTTCAACAGGATGTAACTCATGTTTGACTAATAAAGTCATTCTTCCCCCTTTCTTTAGTACCCTATTCCTATTGAATAACTTATAACCCTATATTTCTAAAATTTCTGTCATCAAACGTGCCTACATTTAACTAAGTTTTAAGTGATGTCATTATATCGAAATACCTCATTCTGACAAGAGCTCTAAAGTAATTTTTTATTTCTTTTACTTCAATCAGCCCCCAGTGGCACAGTGGTAAATCTGTGGATTTATAATGCTAAACATCGGGTTCGATACCTGTGATGAGCACAGCACAGATAGCCCATTGTGTAGCTTTGTGCTTAACTAAAACAACAAATAGTTCAAGCATTACAATAGTAGCAATTGAGCCTACCGTTAAAACTACTTCTGTACTTTGTTCCTACACTAAACTTTCCTCAACATCTTAGTTTTTCTCCACTTAGTTTATCCTGGCCTACACTACTCTCTACTTCTAGTACTATTCTTACATTCTTATAGCTGAGTTAATAGCCCTTGAAAATAAGCCAGCCCTTACCCTTTTTAAAAATGCAAACTTTCCATTCATAAAAGCTCTCTTTTCCTACTGAACTGATCCCACAAGTTCAAACAGCCAATCTGCTCATTCTTATTTATTAAACTAAGCCTAGCATTTATTCCTAGTGACCTTCTTGTAATTTTCTTATTTTGATGTTTTGAGCTCTTTTGTGTTTAGAACAATATATACTAATTTTTAAAGTATCAAATTGAACTTTTGTTCAATAAAAATCTTTCAAATATGACTGTAGCTTTTTTTCCCCAAAAACTTTGTCTTATACACCGGTGTGCCTTATATTCCGAAAATATGGTAAAGCTTTAAATGGCTTTATGGCCCTTTCTTTCTGTGGTATTGAGTAGTTTCACTAAATGAGATATCTATAGGTATCAGATGATAGCTGCTTGACTAACAGTTAGGAAAGCTATTTTGACAAGAAACCAATAGATGAAAGGGCTTTGTAACCCTTGCTTAGTGAGCTATCAAATGATATGGTAGGGCATGATGTATGCACTACATTGTAACTTTGTCATACAATTGTCAACAACTAGGACAGTAAGGTAACTGGAAAATCAGTGACTGAAAGGGTATCATTACTCTTACTTTTCAAGTCCCCAAGTAGTGATGTGAAATAGTGTTTATGCAATACACTATATAGTTACTACTAAATCAACAGAAGTTAGACAACTAGAATAACTAATACATCAACAGTTTGCACAACTGATGATGGTTGCTAGGAGTTCTAAAGCTGGGTTGAAAGGGCTTTATGAGCTATTAGCTAGTATTTCACATTATGGTGTAAGCTGTGCATTTTTGTGTTTACATCTTAATTTACTTCTTTAAGTTAAAATCGATGACGAGGAACCCACTTTGAGACTAATAATGGCTGGAGACGGCTTGAATGGGTAATGAAGAAAAACTTTAATATAACAGCAAATGTACAACGTTCGACAAGG